>NW_007245659.1:49337-110999 GCF_000164805.1 Carlito syrichta | reverse complement strand
CCCGGCTCAAGTATTCTTTTTCTAGATTCCATCATCATCTGCTCTGGAAGACAGTCAACAGTAGTTTTCCCCATATCTGCCTACTTTTATACATCATCTTTTGAACAAGGAATTATGTACTAAATAAACGGTTTTTTGACTATTAGCCTGATAACTTGGGGATAATTTTCTTGCTACAATTTATTCTTACACTTCATTCTGCATTTTTGTTTTACATTTCATATCCAAAAGATTTAAAACCCATTCTGTATTTTCCCTTTTCTGCTGCTCTTAAGCTTTCTGCCTCAATTTGCAAGGGTGGTTAATGACTAAAATGTCTAGTCCTGAGGAGACAATACTGAAATAAAATAAACATGAGATGTGTGATGCCAGCAGGTAAATCAAGCTCTTAATATTTGAGTTGTCTCATCAAAACATAATGAAGATAGCAGCTGCTCTTAAAAAGAAAAAAAGAAGCAAAACAAAAAAACAACCTGCATTAACCTTGCCAGAAAGGAAAAACAGCTTTATTATTCTGATACGATACTGGGATATTGCACAAAAAATGTCTCCTAGGAAACAGTCTATTTGTACCAATGGCAAAATGACCTTCTCTTTGATCTAAGAGAATTTATGCCTCAGTTTGAAATTTCAATTATTTCTTCTGACATCTGCTAACAGTGATGATATTCACAGAATCTCCCTGCATAACTACAACAACGTGCATTAGTATGAAAAAACTAAATGAAAATCTATGCTACATTTTAGTAAATGCATTAATAGCACTCAGATCTAACTATAAAATATGTTTTGCTTTCTTTTCTTTAACTTTTCTCCTTTTAAAATTATTTTGCATTGCTGTGAGAAAAAAACTGAAATAACATAAGCTTTTGAATACAGGAATATTTAGATATCACTATTGTCAAGAAGAATTATACAACTGAATCATGCATTGGAAAGATATGAAATCCAAATCTCAGTAAGACAAGTTTCCGTCATGGGGTTCATAATTTCTATAAGCGAGTACATTCTAGATAGCGATATTTGAACTTTCCATTCTTTGTAAAGCATGTTTTCCCCACTTCCATCATCTGCTGCTTATATTCTCCATAGAATACTTTGCTTTCTGCACTCTTTGGGTTACTCGACTCAGAACTCCACCTTTTGTAGTAACTCTGGATTTAAAAAAAAAAAAAAAAAAGGGCATGGCTAGCTCCCTAAATTCAAATTTTATATTAACTATGGTTGTGCAAGGAAAGAAACTATAGAGGCAGAGTAGGTTATATTTCAAAATGTTATTCGATAAACAAAATTTCCGTGCAAATTTTCAAGCTCTCAATCACCCTGGAATCTTTCCCCTACCTTCCATTGCTACAACATGGCTCATTACGGATTGAACATGTATAATCTTTAAATTGAAAGACAGAATGGGATTTTCAAGGTCTTTTCTCCCCTTCTTCTTTGGCATTATCTTTTCATTCTGCTGTCTCCAGTCTTTCTAAATGTTGAAGATCTCACAACATTTTTAATTCGCATGTGACTGCTTAACATTAAGTACACACTCTTCAAAAACTTCGCTTTGTATAGGCCAGAACATTGGAGATAATTGGATGCGATACTATAGAAAGAGGTAGTTATTGATGATAGGTTGGAGTTTGTTCCACTATCCTGGGGAATCTCATCTGTTCACATGCCTTCTGTGTTCTATGTTTCCCAAAGTGGAGATGCAGGTACCATCTCCTCCCGGGTGTGACTCCCATAAAGGGTAATGACTTCCAGCAGCATCTAACATAGCTGAGCACATCCTGTTTTTTGGAACATTGAATTCTCTAATTTACAAGATTACAAGGTATCACATTTTCCTGGTTTTCATTTTATGTCTCTGACTTCCTTCTCAGTTTCCTTTTCGTTGATTCCTTTCCTGAATTTATCATTTAATCTAAATATATAATGTATTTGGCTATATTTTAGATTTTCCTCCTTTTTTTTTTTTTTTTTTTTGAGTTGGAGTCTCACTCAGTCACCCAGACTGGAGTGCAGTGGCCGCTCCCGGCCACCGCAGCCTTGCCTGCTGGGCTCCGGCAATCCTTCCACCTCAGCCTTCCAAGTAGCCGGAAATACAGGCATCTGCTACCAAGCCTGGCTGATTTTTTGATTTATTGTAGAGATGAGGTCTCGCTGCCCAGCCTGGTCTCGAAGCCGCGGGCTCAGGCAATCCACTCACCTCAGCCTCCCAAAGGCGCAGGATTACAGGCTGAGCCACCGATCCTGGCTCGATTTTTCTCCTTTATATGTGTAATAGTGTATCTATATACGGGAGGGATCAAAAAAAAAAAAAAAAAAAAAGGAATTATTTTTTGGAGAGCAGGCCTCTTATAATACTAGCTTCCCTTGCAAGGTAAGTATTCCAGAAACCTACTGGCATCAGCATACCAGCTAGCGTCGTTGTGAGAAGCTGCATTTGGCTTCAGTGAAATTTTTTTTTTGAGACTTTTTTCAACGCCCACATCAGGCTGAATGTTCCATTGTTTTTTATCAAAACTAACATGACTCTCCTGCCCCACCCTCCCTATTCACCAGATCTTATCCCATCGACTTTGTTTGTTTGTTTCCCTGAATGAACTGAGTCCTCAGAGAAAAACATTTTGCTGATGTGAAAGAGGTGAAACCAATGGTAGAGAAGCACTAAAAGTCATCAAAACTGACAAGTTCAAAAACTGTTTTGAGCAGTAGAAAAAGCATCTCAATAGATGTATTGTATCAAATGGATAGTACTTTGAAAGTGATTGAAGTTTAAACAGGTAAGAATAAACACAATTTTTTATAAATAGATTTATTTTTGGGGGGTCCCCCCCCGTGATATATCTTCTTTCTGTATCTATCTTCTCTCTATATATAATGTATCTCTCTAGATATATTTTCTTTATATATCAATCATTAAAATACTGTCAAAAGTAGTATTTAAATACATTCAAATGGATTCATGACATTAATTTTAAATTCATGGAAAACAGTTTGTGATCAATTAGCTTGACATAAAATAGAGATATGCTCTGTAATATAAAAAAATCTTTTACAATTGAGAGATGGGATATTTTTCTTACATATTTATAATATTTTATTACCATATATGGTACACTTATACATATAGCATATGCATATATTTTTATGTAATTATATACAGCAAATTAGCAATAATTGTTTAATGTAATAGAATCAATTGATAACATTTTTATTCTTAAAATTTGTACACATCATTTACTTCATTAAAGTTTATTGACTTGGCTTTAGATACAGAATTCATTAGGTTCAGTGAATATAACTGAAATTTATGATGGAGTGATAATGTATTAAAGGTTTTTACGACATGTATCATGTGCTAATCATATCTGATGGTTCAAATGATCAAAATTACCAACTTGAAAATATTGTTTATTTCCCCTAAATATGTTAGCCTACTTAAACTATATTTAACATAACTCTCTTATGCTCCTTTGGATTTTTCTAAAGAACTGAAGTTGGAACCAACAATTGAAATCAAGCCTATATAATGTATTGTTTAAAATATGTTAAGAATACTTAGAACTAGCCGGGCTCAGTGGCTCAGCCTGTAATCCCGCGCCTTTGGGAAGCTGAGGTGAGTGGATTGCCTGAGCCCACGGGTTCGAGACCCGCCTGGGGCAGCAAGACCTCATCTCTACAATAAATCAAAAAATGAGCCGGGCATGGTAGCGCATGCCTGTAATTCCGGCTACTCGGAAGGCTGAGAGGAAGGATTGCCGGAGCCCAGCAGGTCGAGGCTGCGGTGGCCGGAAACGGTCACTGCACTGCAGTCTGGGTGACAGAGTGAGACTCCAACTCAAAAAAAAAAAAAAAAGAATGCTTAGAACTCAAATTAAGAACACAAACAATCTGATTGCAAAGAACCAAAAAGCTTAATAGATACCTTGTGTAGGAAGATAAATAGCATATAAGCATATAAAAAGATGCTCTATATCATCAGGGAAATACAAATTAAAACAATAAGGAGATATCACTACACACCTATTAGAATCCCAAATCCAGAACATTAACACCAAATAATGGGGAGGATGTGGAACAACAGTAACTCCCATACATTGCTGGTAGGACTGCAAAATGGTATAGCCACTTTGGAAGCAGTCTAGAGGTAGTCTAAAGATGCTCTTACTGTACAATATAATCATGCTCCTTGGTATTTACTTAAATAAATTGAAAACTTAGACCCACACAAAAGCCTGCATATAGATGTTTATGACATCCTTATTCATATTTCCCAAAACTTAGAAGCAACCAAGAAATCCTCCAGTAGGTGAATAGATTAATAAATTGTGGTATGTCCAGACAATGGCATTTTATTCAGTGCTAAAAAGATATGAGCTATTAAGTCATAAAAAGACATAGAGGAAACTTAAATGGATATCACTAAGTAAAAGAAGACAATATGAAAAGATTCCTTACCGTGTGACTCCAACTACATAAGGTTACCAAGAGTTAGAGGGAAGAGAAGGCTGAATAGAGCACAGAGAAATTTTAGAATAGTAAACTACCTATATAGTGGATACACGTCATTACATATTTGACCAGACCCATAGAATGTACAACAGCAAGGTGAACCCTAATGTAAACTATGGACTTAGGGTGATAATGATGTGTCAGTGTAGTTGTGTTATCAGTTGTAACAAATGTTTCACTCCGATGTGGGATGTTGATAATGGGGCAGTCGGGCATATGAATGATGGTAGGAATTATATGGAAAGATCTCTGTGCCTTCCATTCAATTTTTCTGTGAACCTAAAACTGCTCTAAAAAATTCAGTATATTATAACATTAAAAAAAATGTGACTCAGTTTTCTTTTGGCATTCTAATGCTGCAAAACAAAACACCTGATAACGTAAGGGTTTAAAACAATGACCACAAACTGGCACTCAAGCCCTCAGTTCCATGTCTTAAGCTGGACTTGAGGGCTTTGGCTGGGCTCACTCACAGGCTGAGAACTGACCAGCTATAGGCAGATGAAGACTAGCTGTAGGTGGGAGGACTGGGACAGCTAGTTCTGTCCACGTGTCTTTAATTGTCTGCTTTTCACATGTGTTTGATGGCTTAGCCTAGCCTATTCTTACTTATAGTGATAGCACAGATGTAAGGGTACAAATCAAAGCTTGCAAATCTTTTTCAAGCTTCTGCTTTAGAAACACTTGCTAACATTCCATTGACACAGAACCAGATCCAGAGTAAGGGTGGGAGAATACTACAAGGTTGTAGGTCCAAAAACATGAACACAGGGTGATAGAAGAAGGGACAATAAGGAAATCAATCTACCATATATGGTATGAACACATTGAGTACAACTATAAAGGGTCATAATCACTTGTATGGCATTATAACCCACACATATATAGCCTCTCCCTGTCAGACATCTTCATTCAAGGGATCTATGTATTCCAAAATCCATGTAGATAATTGAAATTTATAACCTGTTTGAGAATGATTAGTCTAATAAAAGCAATACCAGATGACATGACATGGCAATTTGATTGGCCTAAGCAGAGTATGTTTGTATTCTAGGGGTAGCCAATTTACCAGGTTCAGGCCATCCACAAAAACTTTAGGAGAAGAAAGATAAGAGAAACTCCCTTCATTAGATCTTATGATTTGCCCCTTTGTGTTTGCTTTCTAGGATATGAAAATCAAGGAAAATAATATCTCTAACTTCAATAAAATACTCTTTTTAGAGTTCCTGTTTCATGTTTTCACGTGGTCTTACTACTTCGTTTTATAATATAGTTTTTCTGTTTTATCTAGATTTCCCAAAGGGTCTACCTTCATTCTGTGACTTGTTCTGATTCAGTTGACTATTCTAATAATAACTTAGTAATAAATTATGACTAAAGCCTGTGTCACAAAATCATTTTTGTCTTCAGTCTCTTAGTGTCATTGCAATTAATATGAGAACATTATTTTCCATTCCTTCATAAGACATGTTATTTTGCTATAAACATATTGATATACCACAAATCAGAATAAAATATGGAAATAAAAAAAATATCTAAAATTGACTCATGACTAAACACAAACACATGCTAGGACTTACTTAGTTTTAACCTATTAGGCAAAAATATAGATAATCATTTTATTTGATTTATCTATTTTAATGTTCTTTATTGGCTGACTTTTAAAATAATTTCTCATCAAAAAGTCTCAACTCATATAAAAAAGTTATTTCTGGTGATCAAGAATATTATTGGGCATACAATTAGAATTAAATATCTTATTTGAGGAAGCAATTTAAATGCATGGTATACCTATTCAAGATTTGAGGCCTGGTTTCAGAAATTTGGGCCAGAGAAACTCTGAAATGCTCCAGGCATATTTCCTGGCTGTTTCTTGCATCACCTTTTCTGACTCTGTGGCCAAGACTCATAGCTTCAAGAGTTGGATGTTGATTGTCAATGTGTTACTAATAAAAAGTTAAGCACTCAGATTTTTAAACCAGACATATTTGCAAAATCCATTGCAATTTCTTATTTTTCTTTCTGTATCAGCTATTCATCTTACACTCCTAGGAAGCAATGCATGACTTCATTCATTATGATCTATGTTTCGGTCTGAACAATTCAGGAATATTCATCAAGATTTGCCATTAATCAGTTAAAGATGTTCATAAACAAAGCCAATGAATAATGCATATAAAATCGAGTACATGTGCCCTAATGATGAATAATCATCAACTGATCTGGAATTTGTTAATAACTTATGAATATTTATCTCTGGATGTTACTCCTGTACAATTCACAATTCCACAAAAACTGTTTCCTTGTACATTGCATCCTGCACTTTTGCTGAATATGCCTTTGGGACCATTAAATATTTTTCCTAGAGGGTTTTAATACAATAAAAATTGTGACTATGATGTCATCTGCAGACCTTACTAAACACAGCAGAAACCCTTATTTATTTCCATAATCTCAATCTAGCAGATTTATCTTGGGTAATATTGCCTTTTACCATATGATCTCTTTATATATGACAGAAAGATAGCTATGTGAAGCCTACTTAACTAGTCAGATGTGAAATTGTGAAAGAATAAAACAAACTGAAAATTGAATGCCGGAAATAACATTTTCCTTAAGCAGTCACTAATTTTATGCCAGGTGCAGACTGTACCCCTCGTCAATTTATGTCTTTTTAGTGTGCCCTCTGGCCACTTGCAAATTGGAAACTTCACAACAACTTTGGGCTGAGTATTTATATGAGATGAGACACTTCAGCCTAGGATTGTCATCAGCTGGCCCTTCTCAGGATGAAGAGAATTAACAAGCAACGTTTTTGGAACTCTTCAAGTGTTCTGAGTGCTTGGCAATCATTTACCAGTTAATCCTCCTTTGAGGGAGGTCAGCCCTCAGCTTGAATTTTCACATGAAGTATTTCACACAGATGTTAAATGATCTCTAAAGGCCACAGTGCAGCAAATCTGGGATAATAAAAAATAATCAGAGACAGATCTGGCAAAATTAGGGAGCAGGAAACATATACTTTTGGCTGCCCCATTGGATGCTCTTTCTGGATGCATCTCATAACAAAAGCATAGTTATTGTTCACTATCTGTCAGAATCCATCTTGCCTTAGCAGTCACCCCACTTCAACTTGTCCACTCTGTAAACGACCTGTACTATAGGAGGGGGAACCCTCCAGACCTGGAATTTAATTATTAACAATTGTGTACTTATTCTTATATATTTAAACTTCAGTCACCTTCAAAGTACTCTCCGTTTGATGCAATACACCTATGGAGATGCTTTCTTCACTGCTCACAACAGTTTTTTGAACTTGTCAATTTTGATGCCTTTCAGTGCTTCTGCTGTTTTTTTTTTTTTTGTTTCACCTCTTCCACATTGGCAAAAAGTTTCTCTTTGAGACTTTCCTTGTCTGGGAAACAAACAAAAAGTTGCTTGGGATGAGATCAGGTGAACAGGGAGGGTGGGGCACCAGGGTCATATGGTGTTTGGTCAAAAACTGCCGAACACTCAGCATGGTGTGGGCAGGCAAGTGTGTTTGTCATAGTGGAAGAACAAATCACCTGCTTTCCACATCATAGGACATTTCTTCCAGAAATTGTGGCACACCCATCTTAAAACTTCTAGATAAAACGTTGGTTGACTGTTTGAGCTGTATAAACAAATTCTGAATGTACTATAAGAGGACTGCACTCTAAAAGACAATTCCAGGTTTATTTGGGTCCCCTCTTGTACACTTCTGCTAAGTCTCCTTAACAAAATGTTTTATATCCGGCTACTCTCCATCTTTTCTCTGGTAGAGAAGTACTAAGTTACCTCCACAGTTAATCTGCATTTGGTCACTGAAATATCTTGTAGAGGGAAACTTCTGGAAGTTCTCTTTAAACAACCTTTAAGTAAATACATACTGTGCCCTTTGCCAGGGCCACCTCTGGAGAAATATGTGGTAAAATTTTATATCAGTTTTCTTCAGAAGATCTTAAAAGTTACCTGGTTATTTCATGGGAAGATTGTTCAGTCAAGCCAGTGAAAGGTTCATAATCAACCAGTGCATACACAGCAGTGATTAGAGCAAGATTGAATCAGCAAGTAGATTACATCTTCGCCTAGACTTTTTATCCAGTCTGTCAGGATATATTCATAAGGGAAAATAGTTTTTTGGGTGTGTTCAGGCAAATTACTTTGAGACTGTAAGTTCCATTGATGTCACACATTGGGTGGTTACATTCCTCAATTTATAAGGAAAGTTGATGGCTACTATGAGATCAGTCTGTATTTATAATAAGTATTCTATTTAAGGGGAAAAGGGGGAGTCTGGGAACTATTTTGCTTTCTTAAGAGTTCAGGACTATTTCACACCTTTTTTTTTTTTTTTTTTTGAGTTGGAGTCTCACTCTGTTGCCCAGACTGGAGTGCAGTGGCCGCTTCCGGCCACCGCAGCCTCGACCTGCTGGGCTCCGGCAATCCTTCCGCCTCAGACTTCCAAGTAGCCAGAATTACAGGCATGCATTACCACGCCCGGCTGATTTTTTGATTTATTGTAGAGATGAGGTCTCGCTGCCCAGGTGGGTCTCGAACCCGCGGGTTCAGACAATCCACTCACCTCAGCCTCCCAAAGGCAAGGGATTACAGGCTGAGCCACCGAGCCCTGCTTATTTTACACTTTTTAAATCGTTTATTTCCAGACCAAGCTTTTAAGTGAACATATACATTTTAAAGACATTTCTTCATGAACCCATCCCCACTGCATCCAAATGACATTAGTATTTAAATAATCAATAACTGGCCATAATAGTAATTGTGCATTGCTTCAAAAAAGTGTTTTCAAATAGACAATGGTAAATATAATGACACTATAAAGAAAGAAACTTTGAAATCTGCATAAGAGGCTGAACTGGAAAAGCTAGACCGTAGAGATTATTTTAAAATTACCAACAATCCTGATATTCACAGCACCTCCCCCTTTATATATAGGTTTAACATTTTCTCCCTAAAGGAAGACCAGTTCTTCTAAATACGTATAAAATGTTATGAAAATAATTTTATTCTTCTTTGTATGCATTTATCCCCATATAAGATTCAGCAGCATGAAACACATTATTTTTCGGCTCTTTTAAATGAGGTAATTTCATACCCAGATTTTTCAAAACTTTTACGTCTCTCAACTTGCTAGCATTTTGTATAGGTCTAATACATTATCAACACAATTTATTTTCTGTAAGTTTATTCTTGTTGCAAAAAGACTTATTCATATTTCTTATAAAAATTGTATTACTATTTTTTAAAGTGATGTTCTTTATGGCTGCATGGTATTCCATTGTGTATATGTACCACATTTTTTTATCCAGTCCTCTTTTCATGGGCAGCGCAGTTGGTTCCATGTTCTTGCTATTGTGAACAATGCTGAGATAAACATATGTGTGCAGATATCTTTTTAATAGTGACCTGAGTTCTTCTGGGTATATTCCCAGTAGGGGGATTGCGGGGTCACATGGAAGGTCAATTTTTTAGAACTTTTAGGAATATCCACAGAGGCTGTACTAGTTTACACTCCCACCAACAGTGTAGAAGTGTTCCCTTTTTGCCACATCCTCGTATTACTATAAGAAAATGATTGAAAGTGACTGGAACCTGTGGGGAGGGGGGTGGGAGAGTGGGGAGGTGGGATTGACAGTAGTCAATATCTGCCTGGGGAAGGGGGGGCACACCTCATCATTAAGGGTAACTGCACGGTGAATATTTGTATACCTAGCCCTGAATTGTACCCCACAATTTTAAATAAAAATTAAAAGAGGAAAAGAAAAGTGATATATGTATTTAAAATAAATGCCTTGCATGTATTGGTTCACTTAACCTTTTATGCCTCTCTTAGGCAGTTACTTTTATTATCCCAATTTTAATAAGGAAAAAAAGACCCAGAGTCACACAGTTAATAAGTAGCCAAATTAGGATGAAACAGAGACCTTTTAAACATAAGGCTAGAATTCTTAAGGAATACTTGGTTGTGTTTTTAAATATCTAATAATACTACAAAACTGATTTTAAAAAATGCCCTGCCGGGCTCGGTGGCTCAGCCTGTAATCCTGCGCTTAGGGAGGCCGAGGTGAGTGAATTGCCTGAGTCTGCAAGTTCGAGACCCGCCTAGGCAACTTGGTGAGCTCATCTCTACAATAAATCAAAAATATTAGCCGGGCGTGGTAGTGCGCGCCTGTAGTTCTAGCTACTTGGAAGGCTGAGGCGGAAGGATCGCTGGAGCCCAGCAGGTTGAGGTTGCTATAGCCAGGACCGTGCCACTGCCCTCCAGTCTGGGGACAGAGTGAGACTCCAACTCAAAAAAAAAATTTAAAAAAAAGCCCTATGTCTGCATCAATTATTATTTCTCTCATATCCTTTAATTTCTTCTTTTAAAAAGTATTTATCTCCATATTTCTAGTTAATATAGTTTATGGAATAACATTTATTTTTCAATGTTGGACGTTACTTTTTTATTTTTTTGATTCGGGTTTCACTCTATCCCCCAGGTTGAAATACACTAGTGTTATCATGGCTCACTGCAGCATCAAACTCCTAGACTCAAGCAAGCTTTCAACTTCAGCCTCCTAATATCTGGGACTACAGGTATGTGCCACCATGCTCAGCTAATTTTTTGATTTTTTCGTAGAGACAGGGTCTTGCTATGTTGCCCAATCTGGTTTCAAACTCCTGGGCTCAAGTGATCCTCCTACCTGGGCCACCCAAAGTGATGTGAACCACTGCGCCCAGTCTTACTTACTGACTTACATCATAGAAGAGAAAGATTTCTCTAGAATTCTCCTTTTTGGTACTTCACTTCTTTTCTCTAAAATGCTAACATCCAACTTCCTAGTTCTTCTCATTTTGGTGTTCATATTTTTCTGGTTTTGAAAGTTCTACTGTCATTTGAGCCATGGACAGAATTCTCACACTTCATTTTTTAAAGCCTTCTGATACATTATGTTTATACATTTTTATGGGGTACATACAAAATTTTGTTACATGCCTAGAATGTATAATGATCAAGTCAGGGTATTTAGCGTTTATCATTTATTTCTATGTGCTGGGTACATTTCAAGTTGTCTCTTGTAGCTATTTTGAAATATATAATAGATTGTTGTTAACTGTAGTCATTCTATTCTGCTAGTAAACATCAGAATTTTTTCTTATTCCCTCTATCTAACTTAACTATATGATTGTACCTATCTATTTTTGTCTTGAGGACATTTATATTTCATTACTTGTGTACTTTAATGTTTTATCCTGGAGTTACCTCCTTCTCTCAGATTGCTTCTTTTTCTAAGTACCTACCAGTAACTCAGCATACAAGCTCTCTGATAGAACTGTAAAATTATTCTCACTACGGCCAAATAGTTCATATATATCTGTAAATTCCATTTTTCCATTTTCTCCCCTGATATGTTCCTTCTCGATGGCTCTGCCCCCCGTTGGAGCAATAAAATTGATTGCCCATCTGGCTTTGGAAGATGACCATTTTCAATATCTTGGAGATTTCCCTCCCTTCTCCTCTCTGTGGGATCCCTTTCTCTTGCTCTCATTCCTCCTTTTTAGTGTTTATTCCCCAGTTCTGATGGCGTATAATCTCTGAGAGATCAAGAGTTAGGCATTTAATGACCATACATGTCTAGGCATGACTTGATTGGACTTTGAATTCGTAGAATTCCAGGCTGGATATATCTCTTCAGCTTTTAGCTTTGCACTTTCTAGGCAAAATAACTCATATATTATTTGTACTAACAAAACAAAACAAAAATTTACATTATTTCTTTTCATCTGTACAACACTTTTTTTGTGTGTGTGGGATAAGAGCAGATGTTTCAAATGAGGAACTAAACAATAATATTGTCAGCAACATTCTCATTTTAATGTGAATGAATCTAGTATCATATTAGCTCTTAATTTAAAAAAATTAATTTTCCAAGTAATTTTAACTTTAATTAAAAAAAAGTTTAATTGAATTCTCCAGAGAAATCTGTTAAAGTAATTGTGAACCTTTTTCTTCTCCCCTAGTGCTCTGGGACATGATGTATTGACTTATAATATAAATTATTATTTAGTTGATAGAATACATGTAGGTTCATTAGGGGTTTGATTTCAGTTGCCTCAGCATTTATTTAGGATTTTGGTTCAACATTTATCTTGTTGCCCTTATACAATGTTTTTGACTTTTTTATAAATTTGGCTAAATTTTTGTTATTGATTGAATCTATTCTCTGTGTATATGGACTATATGAAGAAACATTAACTCTATTCATCCTAGGTGACCAGTAATGAATGTTGACTTAAAGAAAATCTGTTAATTTTTGTTTTAAACTTCTCCCTCCATGGAACATTTGAATTCATAACTTTCAGAGAGATGAGTCAGTAACACAAAGATTTGTAAAAATCTAAAGCAACTGAGTCTTTGTAAATATGAGTGCTAGATTAGGTATCAAAATACATCTGCCACTGGATATAATAAGTTGGCTAATTGAGCTACGTTTTTTGCTGAGTATTCCACTTCTTATTCTTTGTTCAGCTTTTTCCATATTTTTAAACTCCTTATATATTCATGTACTAAATTTCCATCTCCTGAATTAAACTTTAGATATCTTGACAATTTAAGGGAAACTTAGAAAGATTATATAACATAGAATTAACCATTCTTTGGAAGCTTGAAAAAACTCACTGGTAAGCTATGTTATCAGAGAACTCTATTTTGAATGTGGTTCTTGAATTTTTATACCGTATCTGCAGTTATTTTATTCACATTTTATCTCCTTTAGTCAATTTTTTCTATATATGCTTAGAAAAATGGTAAACTAATCATGATTTCTAGTTATTAGCCTATATATAAACATAGTTTTTTCTTAAAACAATTTGAAACTTCTTTATATATATTTTGGAAGTATTCAGTCACATCAACTCTTAAAGCTGAATCAGTGCTATAGGAGGTGGGAACTGAGAATGATGATGGTTTCTTTTTTTTTTTTAGTATATAAACTATCTATTAACAGAAAAAGCCTACAGACTTTTATTTCTTCTTGAATACATGCACAGTACAACCATGACACCCAGTGGTTTTGGTGTGCTGGCCTCGAACACGAAGGTCCCAGAAGTGGCTTAGTCCTCTATGGGCCCGAATCTTCTTCAGTCGCTCCAGATCTTCATGGAGCTTGTTGTGTAGACCATTGACCAAGACCAGGCTGTATTGTCCACCCTTAACATCCTTCTGTTTATTTAAGAACAAGTCTGGGATCTTGTACTGGTGTGGATTCTGCATAATGTTGATCACATGTTCCACCTCACCCTCGGTGAGTTCTCCTGCCCTCTCGGTGAGGTCAGTGTCTACTTTCCTCAACACCACATGAGTGTATCATTGACTCACACCCTTTATGACAGTGATGGCAAAGGCTATTTTCTGCCACCCATTGATGTTGGTGTTGCATTCTCGCAAAATATGCTGAACTTCTCAGGGATCACCAGAGACGTGATGGCAGCACAAACTGTGGCATGTAGGCCTCCTGTGAAAGCAACGATGGTTTCTATTTGTGGTGAAAGATAAAATACTCAGTCACCTGAAAATATAGCAAAACTTTTTGAAGGTTACCTGCTCAGTTTACTTCACAGTTAGTTTCTATTTTTTTTTTTAACAGATGTAAATAGCACTTTTGACACAAACCTAAATAGATATTATTGAATTGGCATAAATACAAAGGCAACTATGGCATAGTTTCACCTGGAGAATTGTTAAAGAATTCTGGCATTCCTCAAGAAATAGAGTTTCAATACACTTATCAAAGTGAGATAAGAGACCCTTGTTTTCTTATTCTTATATATATATTTCTGACTTTGGATTTTCAGCACATATGGTCATAAAATAAAACTAAAACTCATTAAATAGAAACAAGTGCCTGCACTTTATTTCTTAAATGTTTCCACATTTTCCATACCTCTTTGAGCTTCATTTTAGCATCATTTATTTTAAAATCACTTCCAAGATAAATTAAAATTTATTTGACACATGAGAAAACTGAACTCTAAAAGGTAAGTAGTAAGTAGCAGTCAAAATCATTGTTATCTGTGTTCCAACATTAGACAGTATTGAGGAATGTACTACATTTAATTCAGTTCAACAGACACAAAGATTATTACAATATCCATATTGGATCTTAAGACTCCTCTCTAGTTCCTGGTTCTATGACCCCTCTCTTCTCTGAACTTCTCTTCATCACCTTGCCTCATAGCAAATCTCGCTCTCACTCTCCTCGACCTTAGTCTCTCAAATTTCTTTTCTTCAGCATGGAGCAACATGAGTGTGAGAAAATCCACTATGTAAATCTCCCATTTCATCAAAATTACCAATAATAGCCAAAACCCTTGTCTCCTGCCTTTGTCAGGCTACACACTTATACTCTTATCTATTTCCCTAAGGCCAGGTATTGTGCCTGACACATTGTAGGCCTTTAATTAATACTGGTTAGAAGAATGCACGAATGTAACTCCTGATGTCTTCAACTCAATGTGATTTTTTATTGTTGCCTTGTAACCCTTGTAAAAGATGCACTATAAATTTCTTTCAATAAATCTCTAGGTTTCAAAAAAAATTTAATATTGCTTTATTTCTCAAATTGTTTTAATTTCCTTTTAGTCTTGAAATGGTATGACTTATTTGCTAAAAAGGAAGTGTATGAAAATATGTCTTTGTTATACGGTTTCCATATTATATGAAAATAATAAATGGATTTCAAGGGGATAAAATAGGTTTCATGCAAATTCGGGGACTTTGTTAATTTATGCTGCTTTTTTGCAAAGATGAATAATAATTATCAAAGTCTCTGAAGGTACTGACTCATGAAAGTTTTAGAAAGTAGATTTACTTCATGAGACACATAATTTTCACATGGCTTAAAATATTTTAGCATTTCTTTTCTTCTCTAATCTATGCTCGGTAACATTTTCAGGTAAACAAAAGTACTCTGAGCAGTAGCTATTGCACTGTTTTAAAATTAATAGAAATTTGTCTGCTTTATTTAGCATGATTTTGTCATTTGATTATAAATTATAATACATTAAGAAATATTCTTTTATTTTTATATTTTACTAAGTTTTGATTGTAATCAGGAATGAATGGTGGTAATTTCTATTTTTAAAATTTGACATTTACTGAATTCATGATTTTTCTTCTTTGAATGATGTAAGCAATGAATCATATTCATAGATTTCCTTATAGATGTTCTTGGAGGTCTGGAATAAAGAAACATATATGTAAATCTTCATAAGACAGGCACAGAAAAAGTTCATTTACCTTAGATATATGGTGCTGGCAAAGGTTTAGTTTTCATATCTTTTTATACTTTTCACAGGACAAAAAAACCCCAACTACTAGCCAAATTGAACAAGCGAAAACAAAAGAAGGCATAAATATTCAAGACAAGGAGTAACAAGAGGGAATAAATACTGAAACACAAGAAGTTTACCAAGGCTGTATCACAGACTGCCATGCAAATTAGATGAAACAGTTAATTTCCTAAGGAAACACAGATTACCAAATTAAACCCAATAGAGTTAGAAATCTTCCACAGACCAATTTTCTAACAAAGAAAAGTATTAAGAAACTACCCCAGCAACCTCAAATAGTCTCAAATAGTTTCACAGAGGAATTCTACCGAATTTTCAAACACCAGATGGTCTCAATGCTCTAAAAATTATTTTAAAGTAATTAAAATGGGGGAAATCTTTCAAAATTCTTTAAGAAAGCAGTTATACAATCAATATGTGAGACTCCTTCTTCTAACTTGCCCCCAGTTTCTCATCTGCCTTCGTTTTTACACAGCCTACCTGTGGGGTGACAGTAGCAGTAGTGTGAGTGAGCACATACTGCTATGCGGTGAATTACTTTCTTCTTTACTTCAGTTATTTTAAAGTTTCACCATTCTCTGTTATCAAATTATACTGAAGGTGTACATTTGTGTAGAATGTAATTTTCCATTCCTGTTTTGTTGTTAGTTGATTACCACTGGATGAAGATTCATTGATTGAATTTGGGTTCATTTTCACTATCATGATACTGCTTCCTTGCTGATACATGTATTTAGCCCTTATGTCTTTGTATTGTACATACCTGTTTACAGTATGACTTATTTTCCCACCTACTGCGTTTTGCCTTGGATGCTACCTTGTCTGATGGTTACAGCTCACCATCTTTCTTTCTTCATGATTTTCTTATATAGCTTTTTATCTCCCCTTATTTTAAAACTTCCTAGCTCTAGCCCTTACCTCATAAAGTTTGATAGGGAGTACATGATCTAACATGTAAATCACTTAGAAAAGACCCTAAAACATAGCAAATGCAGGTTGTTATTAATTTGTTTCTAGTACACAAAATACATTTAAATTGTTATATTCTTGTGTGAGACTAACTGCTTTTTGTTATGGATGTAAGCTGAATATCTCATGCACATCCTCAGATTTCTTCAACCTTACCTGCCTTCTGGGTTTTTAACTGCTTGCTCTACCAGCTGCTTCCATGATGACCAATTCCAGGTGACCATGTTGCACTGCCCACCTGAGACTGATGCTCAGAGAATTGTGATCTTCCTACAATTTCCAGACGATGCGCTGTACCATGTGGCATGGAACTGATTTCCCCATGGTTGTTAAAGGGCCAGATAATACAGCCTAACAAAGATAGCAACTTCCTGTGGGATGAATTTTGACCACTGGGGAATGAGAAATGCAGAGAAGATGAACTTCCCTCTCCATGCTTCCCAATTAATTTTTCTGGAAGAGAGTATTTAAATAGCTTCTTTTGGTATTCTTCATGGGTATTGTGTCCTGGTGAAACAGGGGCAGTGCCTGTGCTTTACTCATGCTGCTTGAACTTGAGTCCTGTCCTAATTGTACAATTTTCATCGCAGGATTAATTTCTGATATACCCATGGCCTCATGACTTAGTAACTCAATAATATGCAACTCACGAATGGCAGTTCAAACCCATACTTTACATACTGTCCCATGGTCAAATTATCTTTCTCTAGAAAAGTCTAATAGCATATGGTGATATGTCTCAAAGTAGAATTTTTCCTCTGTTGTGGTAAACATTATTTTGCTCCAGGTTTCCAGGGATCTGTGTTGCAACCCAGCTATTGGGTCTTACCAGAGACCCCATTTAGCATCTCAGCTCTCTAAGGGAAGTTTCAGTCTTGTCACAAATTATAGATAATACAGCACAATTGGTAGAGAAACTTAACCCACAATTTGGACTTACTTCGGAGCTCTGTTTTCCACTGGGATCTACTCACAGCTAGCAGCTTTTCACAAAGTGTGATTAATGAAGCAGAACAGAATTCTCAAGTGTACTACACGCTGCCTTTAAAAACCTCAAAAGGCCTGAAATTTTTGTGTTTATTTCCGAGTGTCAGAAAGTACAAGGTGTAGAAACTTGCTCCTTATCTTAGAAGAGCTATCCTGGTACACTCCAAATCTTAAGTTCTCTCTACCCCTGAATTTCATCAATGTGGTAAGCTTCTCAAGATTTGCAGAGTTTTTCCAGTGGCAAACTGGTCAATATTTAACAACCAGGTCTCTAGGTTAAAAAAAAAAAAGTACTGAGTTTTAGCTTTGCCATTTTAAAAACATATAAATACTCCTGCTATGGCTGATTTCTAACTATGAATGGGGCATTCCTGAATGTGCCCATGGGAAGAAATGTGTTCATATAGATCTCACAAAATATTGTAAGCCATTTCCAACAAATATCTTTAATAGTCTGGCATACACGAATGACTTGGGTACCCAGGGTGCTTGCAGCATATAGGGTACATCAACATGGCGTTATTGATAGTAGAGCCTGTGTGATATTCTATAGACCATGTATAGTAAATCATATTTGATGTTTTGTGATGTATCGAGGAAAATTAAGGCCTATATGAATACATGATGACAGAGCAGAAGAGAATTAACCGGACTTCTATGTCAAAGTTGTACTTCTTGCCTTAACATATAAAGACAAACGGCTTTTAGTCTCTGCCCATGAGTCGCAAAAGGGCAATGCTTGCCAAATTAATTGCTGTATACTAAAAATACCAGAGGCTGTGTTGATCGAATTCCATCCAATTTCACAGTAGGCAGAGCAGTTGCAACTGAGATGACCACTTTGATAGGTTTACAATAAATCATCATCACACAGCATGATCCATGTGATATTTACCAGAGGCCATACAGGTGAAGTGAACGGGATATGATGCAGCCTATTCTCCTGAATTCTTCAAGATTTTTTCATGGGGGTGCACTGCTCATGGCTGTATTCTACAATTCATATTTATTACAAGAAAACCAACTACAAGTACAATAAAACTCTGATGTTTACTTTAACTATGAATGACAATTATTGGGAAAGAATCCTAGGGCTTGGGAGTTGCTATACAGTTATCTTTAGAATATTAAGAGTTATAAAAAATTATTTTCAATACTTTAACAAATACAATTCTTTACAAAATGTATCATATTTATTCACTACTTTAGAGGAAATCAGAAGATAAGCTTATGCATTTTAAATATTTCCCAAGTATAATATATATATATGCAAAGAATACATAAATGTAATCATACTTATGCATATAACACATATATAAAATATAAGTGGAGTTATAAATTGTATATATAACATATAATATTATATATTTAATGGATAAATTGAATCATACACTTTTGTATTTGCCTTCTTTTTCTTAATATTTTATTTAGAAAAGTCATCCACGTTATTGCATGTAGTTGTATATCAGTATTCCTATTTCCAAATAGTGTCCCATTATAAAAATATTGCATTTAGTCCTTCTAGTGATGTACTAAATACCAATAAGGAAGATGAGTACAATTCCAAGAATTTATTGATTTTTTAAACAGTATCTTTTGTGAAATGTCTGCTTAAGTCTTGTGTAGATTCTTTTGTTGGGTGTTCTCTCACCAATAATAATTCTTTGTTAGATGTATATACCGCAAATATTTTTCTCTACTCTGTGGGCTTCTTTTGCACTCTCTTTTACTGGTGCCTTTTCACAAATATTAAGATTGTAATAAAAGTTTAATCAAAAGAAGATCACGAAAAATGTTCATATTTATATGTATTCAATCCTACCCTATTTATTATCTTAAAGAGCATATCTTATCCTTTGATGTATTCAAGAATAAACATATTATTTATGTTAGTTTATAAAGGAAAAAGATTTTGCACCATTGGGTTTCCATTACCTGAATTATCAGACTGCTTTGCACAAGGAAGGCCATTGGCATACAAAATAGTAATTTACTAAATGGTTAAAAAGTTCAGATGTATCCATATATACATTTTTTACAATTTATTTTTTATTTTAAAATTGTGGGGTACAGTTAAGGGTTAGGTATACAAATATGCATCGTTCAGGCACCCTTGTTGATAAGGGGTGTCTCCCTGTCCCCAGGCAGATATTGACTGTCACTAATCCCACCACCCTTACCCTCCCTGCCTCACCCATAGATTCCCACCACTGTTGATTCTTTTCTTATAGTATTATGATCGATATTCAAGGTCCACTTATGAGTGAGAACATGTGATACTCAGATCTTTGTTGCTCTGAAAGATCACTCAGTATTATAGACTCTAGTTCCATCCAGGTTGTTGCAAATTCATGATTTTGTTCTTTTTTATGACTATGTAGTATTCCATCGTGTATATGTACCACATTTTTTTAATCCAGTCCTCTTTTGATGGACAGTATGGTTGGTTCCAGGTTCTTGCTATTGTGAACAATGCTGCGATAAACATTTGTGTGCAGGTATCTTTTTGATAGAGTGATTTGAGTTCTTCAGGGTATATTTCCAGTAGGGAGATTACGGGATCATATGGGAGGCTGATATTTAGAGCTTTTAGGAATCGCCACACTGCTTTCCACAGAGGTTGCACTAGTTTACACTCCCACCAACAGTGTAGTAGTGTTCCCTTTCCACCACATCCTCTCCAGCATCTATTATTTTTTGAGTTATTGATAATGGCCATTATGACTGGAGTTAGGTGGTATCTCAGTGTAGTTTTAATTTGCATCTCCTTGATGATTAGTGAGGTTGAACATTTCTTCATGTGTCTGTTGGTTGCTCGGATGTCTTCCCTTGAGAAGTATCTGTTCCACTTTATAATGGAGTTGTTTGTTTTTCTCTTTTCAGCATGTTTGAGTTCCTTGTAGATACAAGATGTTAGGCCTTTGTCAAACCGGGAGCTGGCAAATATTTTCTCCCAGTCTGTGGGCTGTCTCTCTGCTCATGATGGTTTCTTTCGCTTTGCAGAAGCTTGTCAGTTTAATGAGGTCCCACTTGTCTATCTTATCTCTTATGGCTTGTATGTTTCGGGTTTTGTTCAGGAATTGGATGCCAGTTCCAATTTCCATAAGAGTGTGTCCTGCATTTTCTAAGATTCTTATGGTTTGAGGTTTTACATTTAGGTCTCTGATCCATTTAGAGATAATTTTTGTGTATGGGGATAGATAGGGATCTAGTTTGAACCTTCTGCATGTGATCAGGCAGTTTTCCCAGCACCATTTACTGAATAGGTTCTCCTCTCTCCAGTGGTAAGTGGTGGAGGCTTTGTCAAAGATGAGTTGGTTGAGAAATTGAGGTTTTGCTTCTGGAATCTCAATTCTATTCCATTGGTCTATATGCCTGTTCCTGTACCAATACCAAGCTGTTTTAATTATTGTAGCTTTATAGTAAAGTTTGAAGTCTGGTAGTGTGATACCTTTTGCTTTGTTTTTTTTTTTTTGCTGAAGATTGTTCTGAATATTCTCAGTCGTTTCTGTTTCTATATGAATTCCTGTATTGTATTTTCTAACTCTGAGAAGAAAGTTGCTGGTAATTTGATGGATATTGCATTAAATCTGTAGATTCCCTTAGGTAAGATGGACATCTTCACAATGTTGATTCTTCCAGTCCATGAGCATGGGATATTTTTCCAATCATTTGTGTCATCTTTGATTTCTTTGAGCAGTGTTTTGTAGTTTTCATTGTAAAGATCTTTCATGTCTCTGATTAGGAAGATGCCAAGGTATTTCATTTTTTTTGTGGCTATTGTGAATGGAATTGTGCTTTTTATTTGGGTTCCTGTTAGTTTATTATTGGTGTAAAGAAATGTGATTGTCTTTTGCACATTTATTTTATACCCTGAGACTTTGCCAAAGTCCTTTATTAGTGCAAGGAGGCTTTTGACAGATTCTCTTGGATTTTCAAGGTACACAATCATGTCATCTGCAAAGAGAGAGAACTTGACTTACTCTTTTCCTATTTGGATACCCCTGATTGCCTTCTCTTTTCTGATTGTTCTATCCAGGACTTCCAATACTATAATGAACAGGAGGGGAGAGAGTGGCATCCTTGTCTTCTTCCAGTTTTCAGGGGAAATGGTTCCAATTTTTGTCTGTTTGGGAGTATGCTAGCTGTGGGTTTCTCATAGATGGCTTTTACTATTTTGAGATATGTTCCATGTATTCCTAGATGTTTGAAGGTTTTTATTCAAGAAGGGTGCTGAATTTTATCAAAAGTTTTTTCTGCATCTAATGATATAATCATGTGGTTTTTGTTTTGACATCTGTTGATGTATTTAATTACATTTATTGTCTTGCGAATGTTGAACCAGTCTTGTGTCCCAGGGATGAAGCCTGCTTGGTCATGTCCAGTTTGCTAGAATCTTGTTGAGAATTTTGGCATCTATGTTCATCAAAGATATTGGTCTGTAGTTCTCTCTTTGTTGGATCTTTACCTGGCTTGGGTATCAATGTGATGTTAGCTTCATAAAATGATTTGAGGAGGGTTCCATCTTTCTCAATCCCATGGAATACTTTCAGTAGCATTGGTATCAGCTACTCCTTAAATGTCTTATAGAATTCTTCTGGAAAGCCATCTGGCCCAGGACTTTTTTTTGGAGGTAGTTTTCTTATGACATAGTCAATTTCCTTGATTGCTATTGGTCTATTTAGGGTCTAAATGTCTTCTTGTTTCAACCTAGGCAGGTTATGTGATATCAGAAAGTCTTCCATTTCCTTAAGGTTTTCAAGTTTGTTTCCATACAAGTGTACATAGTATTCTCTAATAATCTTTTGTATTTCTTCGGGGTCAGATGTGATTTCATCTTTTGTGCTTCTGTTTGTGTTTATTTGGGCTTTTTCTCTCTTTTTTTTTTTTGGTCAGTCTAGCTAGAGGACCATCAATCTTGTTTATCCTTTTGTATTATCTTTTTGTCTTCTATCTCCCAGATTTGGGCTTTTTATTTTAGTGATCTGGATTCCTCTGCTGAAGTTAAGGTTTTGGTGGTCTTGCTTTTCCAGTTTCCTTGGGTGACTTGTTAGGCTGTTTATTTGTGATCCTTCCATTTTCTTCATGTGTGATTATAGAGATATGAATTCCCCTCTTACTACAGCTTTCATGGCATCCCAGAGATTTTGGTAAGATGTTTCTTCATTTTCATTTGTTTCCAGGTATCTTTTAATGTCTGTTTTGATTTCCATGTTGACCCTGGAGTTGTTTAGCTTCATGCCATTTAGTGTCCATGTGTTTGTGGGTTTTGGGGAAGCTTTGTTGGTGTTGATATTCATTTTTATTCCACTGTTCTCCAAGGCGTTGCATGGCAAAATTTCAATCTTTTGAAATTTGTTTATGCTTGATTTATGACCACCTATGTGATCAATCTTACAGTATATTCCTTGCAGTGATGAGTAGAATGTGGTCGTTGGGTGGAGTGTTCTGTAGGTATCAATTAAGTTCATTTGGTCAAGAGTCACATTGAGGTTTTGGATCTTGTTGCTGATTTTTTTTCCTGATGATCTGTCTAGGGTTATGAGTGAGGTATTAAAGTCCCCAGCTATGATAGTGTTAGAATCAATATCTTTTTGAATTTACCTAGAAGCTGCTATTTGAAAGCTGGTGCTCCTATGTTGGGTGCATATATGTTTACGATGGATATTTCTTGTTGATGGAGTTAACCTTTTTCATTATGTAGTGGCCTTCTGTGTCTTTTTGAATTTTTGATAACTTAACGGGTATTTTGTCTAATATTAAAATCATAACTCCAACTTTATTTTGTGTTTCATTCACCTGAAATTTTGTTCCCCATTCTCTTACTTTGAGTCTGTGAGTGTCCTTTCTAGTGAGATGAGTCTCTTGAAGGCAATATATTATTGCCTGCTGATATTTTATCCATTTTGCCATTCTATGTCTTTTCAGTGGTGCATTTAATCCACTCATATTCAGGCTAATTATTGAAATGTGAGAGTTGATCCCTATCATGGGGTTCTTATAGAGTTGTTGTGTTCCTGTTTGTTTGTTGTCTTTCTTTTGGCTTTTCGGTTGGTTCATGTGTGTTTTAAAAATTTTTTTCTGTACTCTTGTGAAGAACATTTTTCTTTTTCCTTTTCTTCTGTTTTAATACTTTCTTAAGTGTTTCTTGTAGAGGTGTTCTGGAGGCAGCGTAAGTTGTTAGGGATTGGATATCTGGGAAAGATTTTTATTCTCCTTCATTGATGAAGCTTAGCTTGACTGGGTAGGTTATTCTTGATTAAAATTGTTTACCTTTTAGGACTTTGAAGATAGGGCTCCAAGGTCTCATAGCCTGAAGCGTTTCTGTAGATAAATCTGCTGCTATTCTAATTGGTCTTCAATCGTAAGTAATCTGATCTTTTTACCTTGCTGCCTTTAGGAATTCTTCTTTTATACCTATTTTATTTAGGTGGATTATTATGTGTCTTGTGTGTCTTGGAGTTGGTCTTCTCATTTGTTGTCTTGCAGGTGTTCTTTGAATCTCTTTTGTTTGAATTTTTGCATCACTAATGAGATGAGGGAAGTTTTCTTGAATAATTTCATGGAATGCTTGTTCCAGGTTGGTCTCTGTCTCTCTTTCTGCCTCAGGAAGTCCAATTACTCTTAGGTTTGGTCTCTGGAAGTAATCATTCATCTCTCCAAGGTTTTACTCTTTCTTTTTATGCTTCTTTTCTATGTTTTTGACAGTTTGGTTTAGTTCTATATTTTGGTCCTCAAGCTCTGAGATTCTTTCTCTTGCTTGGCTAATTCTGCTTTCCATGTTTATCTTTTTTTATTTATTTCATTCACAGTATTCTTTTCTACTGTTATCTCAGTTATCAACTCTTTCCTATTTTCCTCTTGTCTCTCCTCAATTCTTTTTATTCTCTCTATTAATGTCTTGATATCTGGGTTTGTAGTTCGAGAGCAGTAATTCTGGGGGCTCTTCATTGTTTGCATTCTGAAATCTGTTTTTTTCCGTGTCTGAGATCCCAGGGGTCTGTGAGATACCCATATTCTTTTTTTGATTTTTCTTCATTTGTGTAGATTTTTCTCTCCCTTTCCTTCCCCCTCTTTAATTTTGTTTTCACAGAAGATGGCCTGCTTTTACTTCTTTTTGTTCAATCTCCTGTTCTTCCTTATGAGGATCCTCTGGCTTTCTTCACTTCTGAGGCTGGACTGTGGGTTAGGGGCTATACTTTTTGCAGTTTTGAGATTTAATTGAGGGGAACTATGATTCAGAATCTATCTGCAGATCCTAGTATCCACCGACAGGTGTATGGGTACCCTGGAACCCACTTCCCACTGCCATACAATCTGTCCATGCAGTGGGGGTTTTAGGTTTGCTCCCTGGAATAAAAGGAGGTAAGAAAAAGGAAAATAATGGAAGAAGGGGGGTCAAGAGGATGTTGGAGAGAGAGAAGAGTAAGAGGGAAAACAGACATACATACAACTAATGAATGAAAAGAGACACAAAGCCAGAAAAGAGTAAAAAATAAATAAACATACAAAATTCCCTAAAGCATACTGGTAATCACACAAAGACAGTTCAATAAAATCATGCCTTTTGATATATTCTTCCCCAACATAAACAGGTAGTTTAAATCAAGAAGCAAACAAAAGTGAGCAAAACAGTTAAAACAATAAAATAAAAAATCAAAATAAGAAACCAGACTAGCTCTGAGATCTTTCCTGAATGTCTAAAGTCTCTTCAGCTCTGATCTCTAGTGCCTCTTCTCTGCTCTCATTGTAGGCAGATAGGGTTACTCACAGCTTGGGTCAGTTCCCTTGGCTTGCTTCCTGACAGGTCTGCCACACAGAACCGAGTTGTCTGTGTCTGATTCAGTATATGGGAGGGGCTTCTGCCTCCTGGCTTGGCAGGTTACCTTAGGCAACAAGGTGAAGGCTGCAAGGAGATGGGCAGGGCAATACAAATATCTGCCTGCAAAATGACTGCAGTGGGTGGCTCCTCACCAGACATGGACTCCTCTTGACTTTCCCGGATCCTCTCTCTCCAACCATCCAGGGCACCAGCTGATTCGTTATGACGAATGATGATGGTGTGTGTCCAGCATCAAGTACTGGGAACTAGCAAGATAGCTGGGTGCTGCAGTTTGGTGTGCCGCGGGCAGTTTGGGGTGGAGGAGGGGCCAGGAATTTCCCAGGCCAGAGCTGAGAGTCTCAGTGGTGGCAGTTGCCCAGCACCTGGTAGCAACCACAGCAGTAATCCCTTGTGGGGGCCTTAGTGTGGTGGCGGCAGTTTGCCCCACGGAGGTGGCAGCTGCTGGGGGCATGTGGAACTGCCTTTGGAGCCACCTTTTGTGGAGATCTTCACAGTTTGACTTGTCCTGTCGCCATCTTGCCAAGCATCCCTAAAAAGCATACCTTAAAAATTATTAAACAAAATCATTTGCCCATAAGAAGGAGTAAGAACAAAACATAAGAAAATAGTAACGAAGCAGGGTAACTAGCATAGCTTAGACATAGATAGATGAGTCTCTTGTAGGCAGGTCTAAATTAAAATAGGATAAGCATTCAGACATCTTACTTATTAGTACACGACCTTCACTCAACCAATCATCCTTTAAAACAGCCAAAGATTTTCTGCAGATTGCATTGAAGGAATTGCACATAATATTTTCTTCTTTTTTGGCTTGTTTTTAATGAGTAGTGATTGAACAACAATAAAAACAACAACAAATGTTTCTTCAAATAATTTTCAGGTTCTATCAACTATTTAAAAGAGAACTTTCTTTTTCTTTATTGCTTGATTTGGAAAACTTTAATCTAAGTTAAAATAAAGTAGAAAGATTTTTTTCCCCTATGTTCTTGAATTTGCCTCAAGGGATAAGATAAAGTCATAAAAATGGAGACAAGATTTTTTAGCATTGTCTAATATAGCACTCATTGTAAATATGAAATAGCTTAGCTTTTAACCTATGGCTTCTTCTTTGCATTGAGAAAGTCACCCTTCCATATAAAACTCTCTCTATATATACATATACATACTCCAAAATATAAATCAGTAAAGTAAACCATATGAGATACATTTTTTCTTAAAATTTTATTTCTAAAAATGAAAAATCTAGCTAGAAATAAACAGACTGCAGAAAACACACAACTTATTTTTTGTCAAATTCATTCAATACAAATAGCTAAATGGAGCCAGCACTCATGAAGAGGAAGAGAGGGAAGTAAAGGAACAGAAATATTTATAGTCCTTTTGCAAACAGATAAATATAATGAAAGAACTGGGGGAGTTCTGATGGAGGACTCCCTTTGGAGATGGGCAAGGGCAATTGTTCCTCTACTTTATAGGAGAATACAATTTGACTTCCAATCATATAATTTGGTTTGATCTCCCTAGAGGTAGCAGATTTTCTACTCTCTGTAATATTAAAAATAAATCTGTAATAACGTCCTGCAAGGGGCAAATTACAAATGTCCAAATGATATACTAATCTTAATATCATCACACACAAAATATTTTTTGGACATGTCATTCTGATGATTCTGTCAGAATAAAAACAGGAGGTTGTATTCACCTAACTAATAGATCATCATATTTAAATTAATCATCTTATAGTTTGATAGCTTAGTTATAGTTTAACAAAGATTTTTAAATTTTCATTGTTCAGAAATGTATAGCCTTTTAGAAATAGGCTAAGCCTCTAGATGAAACAAATGTCGCTGAAACATCATAACAAACCTACAATTTCAAAACAGTATCAACACATGATTTTATTTTATTTTATTTATTTTATTTTTTTGAGTGAGTCTCACTCTGTCGCCCAGACTGGAGTGTAGTGGCACACTCCTGACCACTGCAGCCTCGGCCTGCTGGGTTTCAGTGATCCTTCCACCTCAGTCTTCCAAGCAGCCAGAACAACAGGCACACACTACCATGCCTGGCTAATTTTTGATTTATTGTAGACAAAGTCTCACTAAGTTGCCTGGGTGGGTCTCAAACCTGCTGACTCAGGCAATTCACTTGCCTCGGCCTCCCAAAGTACTGGGATTACAGGCTGAGCCCCCAAGCCCAGCCAACACATGATTTTATTGTTCAATATATCCTACTTTCCTTTTCTAAGTCAGTAATTTGGAGTTAAGATATACAATTATTTTGTTTTCCCTCAAACTTTTCAATGTAACATAAAGACCCTTCCACAGAAGACTGCTGAGCCTAAAATTTTTTAACTTCTTAACATTGTAAAAATATTTCTTGCAATTTTCACAAGCAGTAGCAGCAAGGAAAAAGATCACTAGCAAGAATCATCAAAAGTAAAAAGCAACCTGATACAGTCTGTGAAAGTTGATCATCAGAATTGGGTTATTCTTGTCATTCTCAACCAAAACAGAGTTGGGGGGCGCAACGGAAAAGCCCTCATGGCACATTACATCACTTCAAGAATGTAATTCTCTGCAAGCTTGGCTGCTGAAACTGCCTACTCTAACCTGAAACCAGTTTTACCTAACAGCTTCCAAAACAACTACTGGCGACTTTAAAACTAGTTTTACCCATTACCATCACTCACCAGTCAGAACTTGTTAGTTTCCCTAAAACTTTACTAGTGTCAGAGAACTTTTTCAAAGAGCAGTACAAAACATTTCTATTTATAAAACCTCTAACGTCCTTTTTGTTCTTTGGACTTATCAAAGACAATTCACTCTGTGTGGCCTGTGTATATGCCCTGAATTGCAATTCTGTCTTTCTAAGTGAAATGTTAAGTCTAGAGATTCATCTCTACATATTTTATTTGACTTCAACAAGTTTCTTACTCTAAAATCTGAATTATCTTTAAGTGACAAAATTATTGCTACAGGGGATTAAGATAAAGTTTCCTGCAGTCTTCCACTTACAAACCCCATAGCAATGTAGCAAAAGATGGGGTTTCTTTTTCAATTTTGTAAATCCATTACTTGATGTAAAATTCTGATACACCTGTTTTTATTTAGAGTTCTCCTTTCCTTTTTGCTTCATTCAAAATACATCAAAATAAACACCAACAATTTTTATAGGCAAATTTTAATTGCTTTTATGTAACTGAAATTCTATTGTAATGTTACAGTATTATGCTATTATGTAGGGCAAGGGTAGGCTGTTATTTCCTCTAAGGGAGTTTGTAGGATGTGAACAGAAAGAGTACTGCTAAGGTTCTATTTTCAGAATGTTTAGGAGATACCATTGATCTGTCTATTCTTCTTCATTACCAGCTATCAGACCATTATTACCTGACAAACCCAGTTCACATTCGAGTAACTTTTTAAAAGAGCATTACCAACAGTGTCAGGGAGGGTAAAAATACTTCTGGTTAATGCAAATGTGCAGTAGTGCATCTGAGCATATGTCAGAGAGACCACACATTACGACTGTATCTTGACTCTGTATCTTATATATTTCAGATATATTTTCGGAGGCTTGGTGCTCACTGCCCTGTGGCTATGGATGTTTTAGAATATGAAATAATTTTTAAAATACATTTTTTGTCTTAAGATATTATGACATGAGAGTTTAATATATCCTCCAAAAGTAGTTTTGCTAAATCTGATACAAAATAACCTCTTTCAGCTCTTTGTCTTGTACTTTTTTCTTATATTGAGATAATATAAAATCAATGTAAACAGTTTAAACAACACAGAAATTAGAACATTAGAGTCCCCTTCTCCAAGTATAATTCTCAAAAATATAAAAACTTGCTCTCATGCATACATAGAATGAACATGTAATAAAGATTTTAAATTCATTAATGAAGAAACTAGGAGGATGCTAAAAGTAGTTGCCCATGTACCTTGGTATTTAAATACATTTTTTAAAAAATTAAATGTTAGAATAAGTTTTCTAGTTTATATATAAAGATTGTTTATGTTTTACAGGGCAATAAAAGCAAACTCTTCAAGATAATTTTTCTGTAAGATATAAATCTGCAAGTTATGATGTCATATCATTGCTTTTTGAGCTCTAATAAAATAATAAATAGCAATGTCAAACAGATATTTTCTTCTAGAGAACATAATAACCCTTAACCAAATTTGTGAAAATAGCTCCAATATAACAGTAAACTAACTTTATTTTCTTTTGTCTTTTTTCCCCTCAAATGTTGAATAGCTTTTCTTAACCATTCCCCATTTTGATAAAAAAAAAATTCATATATTTTTCTTGAAGATAAAGTTTGGACTGCTTATTTATATAGTTATAGCAAGAGGTGTCATGTAAGTCTTCTTAAGTGATATGACCTGAATGTTTATGTCCCCCCAAAATTCATTTGTTGAAATCTTCATTCCCAAAGTGATGGTATTAGAAAATGGGAGGTGATTAGGTTATGCAGGCAGAGCTATCATTAATGGGAATAATGCACTGATAAAAGAGACCTCAGAAAGGTCCCTCAACCTCTCTGTAATGTGAAGTTAGAATGAGTAGACAGCTGTCTTTGAGAAACCAGGGCCACACCAGAAAACAAGTTTGCCAGGACTTGAACTTGGCAGCCTCTAGAACCATGAGAAATAAATTACTGTTGCTTATAAGCCACCCAGTCTATGGTATTTCTTATTTTAGCCCAAATGGATTAAGACATTAAATAAACACTTTGGAGCAACTACTTGAGAATTATCTCTGTCTAAAAATTATCATAAAGAATCTCAATTTGATTTTTGCAATCTTAAATTATTTATTTTTTTTTTATACCAAGACTAGGAAGTCAAGCCCAAGAAAAAGTCTTCCTGTAAATTTGGTAATTCTACTTTGTTTGAGTTTGTAATATGTTAAGATTTCTGGTTTGCTGGAAAAACATTCCTTATTTACCTGAGAGGACTTTATGTGCATAGACTACATGGTCAAACTTACTTCTTTTTTTTTTTTTCTTTTAGTTGGAGTCTTACTCTCTTGCCCAGGCTGGAGTGCAGTGGCATGCTCACAACAACTGCAGCCTCAACCTGCTGGACTCACATAATCCTTCCACTTCGGCCTTTGAAGTAGCTGGAACTACAGGCATGTGCCACCATGCCTGGCTAATTTTTTGATTTATTGTAGAGACAAGGTCTTATAAAGTTGCCCAGACTGGTCTAAAACCGCTGGACAAAAGTAATCCTCTCACCTCAGGCCTCCCAAAGTGCTGAGATTTCAGGAATGATCCACCACACCACACCCGGCCTCAAATTTATTTCCTAAGTTTATTCTTATCATACCCTGATTAAATGGTAAGCATTCTCAATATGGCACTATAGGTATTATTTTGAATTCATGATGGAGTTTTCCAATTATATTTTAGTAAAAAGGAAACCAGATTTTTACTTAAGCTATGCAAATGACTATATTTTCTTTAAAATACAGAAGCTCAGTAGAATTCTTTATTTCTGAATTATGAGGGGTAAATGAGACTGGTAACTCAAGGGTTAGACATAGATTAAGAAACAAACAAGTTCACTTATATAGCAACTAGAAAATAGAACAATACAATTAAATTAACAATACTGCAAACAAATAATCACAATTAAATTTCTCTTGTTAGTTCATTCAGTTCAATGGAATTAAGTCTTTTACTGAGTCATAGGCTAGCTCTCTGTTTGTAATGAAGTTTTCTGCTTCTGGGTTTAAAAAAAGACCTAGACGTCCTGCCTCAGTCTGCTGGTACAGTCTGACAGTTGTCTAAATGATGTCAGCTTTAAGTTCCAAAGCCTATCACTGTGAGTCTATTTCTTGAGGCATCAATAGTTAAAAGCCCCAATGTATTGCTTTCCATGAGATTGTGAGCTTAACTTTCTTCACTGAAGAAAAAAATTTACACTATAATCCATAACAGAGCCTTCAGGCAAGTGTAAGATGAAAGCAAAAAATATCTGTCAATGAGACAGAATGACTATGGCTAACTTGTTACAGAAAACAACAGTATCAGTTTGGAGTACCAGTTTATGAAGTACAAAAAATAGCCCTTTCATGAGAATTTTAACACTGTTATCTTTGAGAACATATTAAAGACAAAGAGATCAGCAACAATTCTTGAGGGACTTCAAATCCATTCTGTAAGTTGTAGAATTTCTGAAATATTTATATTCTTCACAATTTATAAAATAATTTTTAGTCTTCCATGCAGTACTTTTTACAATAATGAAAAATAAGTCAAGAAATGTAGATCATATCAACAGAATCTTATTTTTTAATATTTAATTTTTGATAAGGAGAAAGAAAAAGCTTTTGTGACTCCCCAGAAACCCTCTGAGAAACCCAAACTTTTAGGTGTAAAAGACAAGCAATTTTCCCCACTTAATTTAGGGTCTGACTTGGTGAAAGACAAAATAAAAAAAAATTAGTAGAGGAGATTTCACATGATTGAATATGGATGCCTAAGAACAATTAATCAATGTGACAACATAATATTTTAAATATTATAAAACTAACACAATGTAACACAATAGTTGGAAGCCTCAGCTCCTTCAAATACAAGCAATATTTCTTCATTTTTTCAAAACTCAAGGACATGGTGAAGAAAAAAACAAAGCACAGATAATTATTCAGGTAATCTGATATGTAATGAAAACTCAGCCATAACATCTCATTACTTCTTGTTAGGAAAAAACTAGATACTTTAATTGTTCTTTTAATGGGTTACCATATTTATTTCTGTATTAATTTAATATGTGTCAGTAAAAAATTACTAAGCTCATTTAAAAATATAGAATTGATAAAGTCATCAAAACTAAATTTTGCCAAATTATTGACATTTTTGTTGCTTCTTTTCAGACTCACTATTTGCAGAAAAAAGTAATTTCAAGGCAAATGAAATTAACTTTTCAGAAATACCTTCTAACACTTCCTACAGACTTTTTTTTTTACTTGATTTTTGCATATTCTGAAATGACCTGGCAAATTTACTTTAGTACAAAATCAATTTCTTTCTTTTTCTCTTAAAACCGAGAACTTATACACACAGAATTGTTTTTCGTGACATTAACATTCTTGTATATTCTTAAACATCAATATTAATCACATCTTTTGATCAATGTAACTTTTATTGCAAAGATAAAACTAGAAGTTAGTTATTGATAACTGACTGTCAATACCAAGCATATTGACAGACAGCAAAAGCTCATGAGCACATTAAGGACCATCTACTGAGTTCTACATCCCTCTCATTCTTGAAGTGACTAGATGGAAATGTGTATTAACTTGATCCAAAGTACAGCCATTTTGTAATATACTAAAATGCATGTAATAAAATGACTATAAGTATGTTACACAAGGACTATCCTTTGGATCAGATTCATACACACACACACACACACACACAACACACATATGTCTGTACATATATATAAATACATATACATTAAAGTTTTAATAACCCATCTTATTTAATGTTTCACTAGATTCTAAATATTATTGATTCTTTACTTTATTAAATAGTAGTCCAAGTCTTTAAGTTAAGTAAGGATATTGCAAATTATTTTAAGATCACATACCCCAAATCATACAGAATATGGTTGTTAGTAATTCTCAAAATATGAGTTAATGTATTTAAAGTTTTAGAATTCAGATGTTTTGATTACTTTGGGAATCCTTGAATTCCCTAGAATTTCTTTTGTTACATTTGTTACTCTCTATAAATGATTTAAACAAAGCTCCTTCAATTTAAAGGACTTTATCATCTAATTTATTGATATACTCTGAAGGAAAGAAAGTATTTTGAACTCACAAGAGGTACAGCTGTTTCCCAGTTGCAAACACACAGATATAGAGAGAGCTTGCAGTTTCATTTCTTCAATCTCAGTCACAAGTTAAAAATAAATACAGAAGAAAAAATTCACTGCCACAGTTCTCAAAGGATTCCCTCCTTTCTAGTGGGCAAGAAGTGTTTCTTCATTGAGTTAAGCTCACAAATAGAAAAGCAAACACATACAATAAAGAACCAAATAACCAGATTACTTCCATCTCTCAACTGACTAAAAGAAGCCAAAAAAAATCCCATAATTTTAATAGAGATAATCAAATTTCCATATCATGAAACCAGAATTCTACTCATTGTTGCCACCAAATGGGGACTAAGTATCAGACATATATGAACCAGAACCAAACCAAACTTGATGAGGAACCTGAAACAAAACTATTACAGAATCAGAAGGGGGAGCGGGACAGAGAGAGATTAATTATTAAGTACTATTAATAGGTACTCGGGAATAACTCTAAGGATCCAAATATATACATAACCCATTAATGATGAAATCATTAAAATGATAAAGCTGATTCCTATAGCACTTGAGAAGTTGGGCATTTATAGGTCTAGAAGACGAAAAAGGAGAAACAGAAGTAAAAGTAGAAAAAGAATCTTGTAAGGATAAATTGTTAATTAGATACAATACTGGTTAATGTCCTACATGGCAAGAACACCATGATCTTTTGGGCCAGTCTTGTCTATCAGACAGAAATCTACAAGTTAATGTGCAACACCATAGTGCCTAGGCTTTGCATAATAAGTAGGGAAGGAAAAAACAGATATATTATCCTAGGATCTAGAAAATCAAATGATTCTTATTAGAATAAGCAAATAATGATATTATAAGGGCATAATTTGTATTTTGTTGTGTTTTTTTTTCTATTTGCAAGTTTACATACCCTTTCTTAATACCCTTCAATTTCTATTGTCAGAGATAACTTTGCTGCACAGATCTTTTTCATATATTAAATATATTGAAATATATATAAATGTATATATATATATAATTATATTTGGTAACTTTATATGGACTCTTATAACATGCAGTTTACCAGCTTAATATTTTTCAATATGGGTCATAAGCTATTTCATTTTAGATATCCTAATTAATTAAAATTGCCAATGATTTTATATTTGTTCAATTTTATCCTAATAGACACCTTTATTCATTATCTTAAATTATTATTTTTAAATACAGGGGAGGACACCCCTGTATTTTTTTTTGGAAGTCAGGCTCCTTGCTGTACAGGCTTATCCTGCTAGGTAATTATTCTAGGAACCCATCCACATCAGTGTACCAGCTAGTGCTGTAATGGGAGGCTGGGTTCAGCCTCAGCGAATATTTTTTGGAGATTCTTTCAACACATTTGCCTTTTTCATGATGAGTGATGTATGAATGCACTTGCCCATGCCGTGCTGAGTGTTCAGAAGTTTTAGACCAAAAATGGCATGTCCCCTGTGCCCCACCCTCCCTATTCACCCAACCTCACCCTGAGTAACTTTTTTTTGTTTCCTCAATGAAAAAAATCCTCAGAGGGAAACATCTTGCCAATGTGAAAGCACTGAAACAAACAAACAAAAAATGGCTGCAGCACTAAAAAGCATCAAAATTGTCAAGTTCAAAAACTGTTTTGAACAGTGGAAAAACACCTTGATATATGTATTACATCAACAGAGAGTACTTTGAAGATGACTGGAGTTTAAGCATGTAAGAAAAAATACACAATTTTTTATAAATAAATTCCAGGTTTTTGGGGGTCCCCCCTCATATACATGGTAAATTTTAAATTCTTAATATTTTAAATCTTATATTAAAGGGAAAAACTTTACAACTTCAATATTTCTAAAATTTTGTTTGTAGTAAAGTGGTTGGGAGATATTTTTCTGAATTTCTTGTGCTATTTTTAGTTTAGACATCTGTCTCACTGGTCAATGAGTAAGTTGTTTATTAATAATAATACATGAGGCTTTGAACCATTTTCACTCTATCATTTTCCATAAAAATAACAAATGTTTGTGCTTCACTGGTTTCTCAGTAATTATGTTTTTTTTTTTCTTTTTCCTTTAGAACACTTCCTCAATCAAGCATGAGAAACTGTATCTATTGTATTATTCTCTACAAAGACTTTGTACGTTATAGATAGTTTCCCCCAGGGAAACTCTAAAGGCTATTCATAATGTTACTTGACTTTCTTGAGATGAATAAGAAAGTTTTGAATGTTAGAAAAGGAAATAGAGTGAGGAAATAATGTTACTTGACTTTCTTGAGATGAATAAGAAGGTTTTGAATGTTAGAAAAGAAAATGGAGTGAGGAAAAACAAAAACAAAACAACCTATACTTTAGATGGTAAAACTACATGAAAGAGCAAAATCCGATCTATACATTGTTATCACTGCTTCATAAATGTAACATAGATGTATTGCAAGGTCCTCTTGTTTTGTGATTTTTCACAAATCATTTCAAGGTTTAGAAAAAATTCATATGAAAATAGTTATGCTTTATTCTGCTCTTTTATCTCCAAAAATTTTACAAATAAAACCTTATTTATACTTTTCAAATTTTGTCCAAAATTTTAGATTGGAACAATTATTTTAAACTTATATTGATAAAAGTTGATTTCTCAATATTCTTAAAATTAGGGGGATACTAAGTCACAAAGATTTTCATAGTCCCTTTCCCTAAACTATGCACACATTTTTTTTTTCACATTACAGAGTTTAACAGAACAGTTCCTTCCATTCAAGTGCATAGTACTCTTTCCTCTAGATATCTTTATACTCGTTAAGTTACTGAGTTGGGCTCAATATCAAAACTATCAATACCATCTAAAATGTATGTCCTGAAGCTGAGTTAGGTTTTCTATGCCAGATATTTTCTACCATGATAAAATCTATCATACACCTAGTTGGCTTCCTACATTTTTATTTCCATTTGGGCTTCCAAATCTGTCAAGTAATCTGTGTATGTCCTAATGTCAATTACAAATTTGGTTAAAAATAAATCTTCTCAAAGGGACATCCCAGAGGACTTCATGTAAAACACTACACACTATTCAATAGTTTTAAGTTCACCTGTCAGGTTTATTCCCTTTTACCCCTCACCTACAATGGGAACATAGCTTCATATAGATATACATAACATAATTCAAGATGTCTTAAATTTTAATATAATTAATGTTACATGATATATTATGGGATATTATTGTTTAATATTTTATAAGTAAAAATAGAAGTTGTATAAAAGTTTCCATATTATTTCTTGGAAAAAATCAACCTCCTCACAATGTATTGCATAGAATGTAGCAAATTTACAACTTGACACATTTCACAGAAATGTATCCAAATCATAGATGCCTGGAAGTATGTAGCTGATTGCTAAGTATTTGGTGAATATTAATGTGCTCATTGGCTCCAGAAGTAAATTAACTGAACAATTTATCACTGAAAAATACATTAAATCAAAATAGCTTATTTTTAAAATTTGAACAACATATTTTAAGTGAAGCTTCACATTACTTTATTAATTTTATCAATGTTAGTTTCCATGTTCTTTGTTAAAATATCAATGTTTTACTATTAATATATTTTATATGCTTAAATTTCAAAGATATCTTGTTTCTCAAAAGACAAAAGAATACAACTGTTAAAATATAAATATACTGGGTTTTAGATGGTGTTATAGTATGTACAGGTATATAAATACAAAGGCACAACTTTTAATATCTATAAAATACTTATTGTTAGGCCTGTTGAGAGTCTAAAATGAGATTTCCAGATTTTTATTTCCTTTCCTGTGCTGTATGGTTTATTTTTCTACCCCAAATGAATACTATAAATCTAAAACAATGTTTAACTTTATTAAAATATATGAATATACTATAAATATGTATTACCCAATATAACAAAATATTTTGTGAGTTTATTATGTACAGTCACTGTGAGAGGCTTTAAGGAGATTGAAAAAGAAAATAAAACTGTTTTAAAAACACATAAAATAGACCGGGCACAGTGACTCATGCCTATAATCCCAGTGCTTTGAGAGACTGAGGGAGGAGAATTACTTGAAGCCACGATTTCAAGACCAGCCTGAGCAACACCATCTCTTCAAAACAATTTAAAAAATTAATCCAGGGTGGTGGCACATGCCTGTGGTCCTAGCTACTAGGGAGGTTCACTTAAGCCCAGAAGGTTGAGGCTATAGTAAGCCATGATCATGCCACTGCACTTCAGGTCGGGTGACAGAGTGAGACCCTTTCTCTAAAAAATAAAGGAAAAAGAAATAAAATAAAATAAGGTAATGTTTAAGATAAAATAAAATACATAAGTTATATTAACTGAAATTTCATCAATATAGTGTTTAATATATACATACTTTATATATTAGGAAATTGAGATTAATTACTAAACACTTTCCAGGTTCACATTTGTCAAGTCAGTCCTGTGCAACTCTAGGAAAGATGAATACCTTTTACAAAGCCTTACACTGTTTTGCATGCTATAGATTTCCAGGTGCTTCCAAATACATTGTCTTACTGAATTCCTGCAACTTTATCAAGAAGGCAGGTAGAAAAAAGAAGCAGATTAAGGGTTACAAAGTGACTGCTCGAAGTCCAAAACTGAGTAACAACTGCATATGAACATGTTTTTCAGACCTTTGACTATAAGTTCAAGTCTCTTCTCATGATAATATTAGCTCATTTTTCAGAAATATATTGTTTATGCTGGAAATGGAGCTGCTTCCTGGATGCTTGGGACTTATTCCCAAGCATTTTCTCTCACTAGCATTCTTTTTCTTCACTAAAAAGCTCATTTCTCTGCTTGAATGGCTAGATGATGTACATTGCATGATATGTGGGGACCCAAATTATGTGACCCAAATATGTGATTTTTTTGTCACACACACTAATATGGATAAATGTCAATTTCTCTGGTCCCGATATTTTGGGGAATAAAGAATCATTAAAATAAATAATTGTTCGAGTCAATCCCAGTCCAATTATTCTTTTTTACAAGCTGGCTATTTCCCTACTACAAAAGTTTGTTTATTTATCAACAAAAAGATTCTAATTATGTTCCAGTGCAGATAACTTTTCATTTCTATATGTTTCTCTCTACAGACACATGTTTAGTGTGTACTTAATAAACTGACAAGCCTTCAGTTTAGATACGATGCCTTATTCGCAGAAAAAATTCAGGATAATCATCACAATTAAATATGTTGGTGAACATCTTGAAATATATGTGTAATTAGTCAAAAAATCAATGTTGGTCTTCTCAAAATGACTTTCTCTCAACCAACAAAAGGTTCTCAAAATGACTTTCTCTCAACCAACAAAAGGGGCAAATAGTTTATTAATAGGAGTTAATAGGCTGCAAATATTGAGTTTTGCCATTTTGTTACAAATTTGAGAATACAACCCCCCCCAAACTTTACAAAGCTTATATTTTCCACTTCTTGAATTGTCAGCCCTTCCTACAAGAGTGGTTCTTTTCAAAATACTCTCAACTTGACAGACTGTGACTGTTTTATGTCAAGTTGAGTTACATCATATAATAAAACATACTTAGAAAGGTACACCATTTGAAAGTAGAACTCTTCAGAAGCTCAGAAAAAAAGCATTTGTATAAAAGATATGGATGTGCGTATCTTAAATTTTCCTTACCTGTTTTTTTTTAACCAAACAGAAAAATAAAAATGCCATAACTATATAACTAAATAATATATCAACTGAAGCATCATGTTAATATATCATTATCAGACTTTTTAAAACATTACTGAGATATTGTCAGCATGAAATATTTTTCTTGGAAAACACTAGATTTTAGTAAGGCACACTTAGAAAATTAGGTATATTTAAGTGTCCTCAGCTTCATTCACAACAGATATATGATGTCAATAAGGATTAGTTTTCGTTCCTCTTTGACAGCAAGTTAATCCTCTCTTCTCCTCAGCACAGATCTGTTCTCTATGAAGTCAATAAGGAAAGGTACACGTGTGTATTCACTGAAGATTTAGACATAATTACAAGTTATTTGCCCAGATTTCTAATTTGTCTAAGAAACCTTGTCTTTGATCAGATTTATTTTATCTAGTGTGGCCTGTATGTAGAAAAGATTATATACCCATTCTGTCAAATTTAAATTGCTATTATTTGGAGATATACTTTCAATGGATTTGCTAGAGCCAGACTCCTATCAATGTTTGCATTTAAAGGTGCAAACATAAAAATTTGGGGAATTATTTTTGGAAATAGAAAATAATATTCAAATAATTTTGACTTCTTAAAAATACATTGTACAATAAAGCTAATAGCAATAATAAAATCAATCTTGCTAATGCTGCTTAAAAATTCCAAAATGATAACTTAAGAGGAGGAAGCAGAGGGTCCTTTTTGCCAACTGACTCTTTCCTCTACTCTACTCTACTCTTTATTCTCCAGTTGTGGTAGTTCTCTGATAACTTCAAACATATGGTTTTACTTCTCTTTTTTCAGCTTTGCTACTTGTTCTTGACAAGGCAATTGTTCAGATATTTGCTAGTCCATCACAGAGAACAGCATATGTTTCCTTTATAAAAATTTAAAGATAAAATATTAATTAAAAGATGCGTTGAAGATGAGTTGAATATATTAATAAACTTGTACAATCAAGACCTTTTGTGCAATAATGGATGAAAATGAGTAATTCATTTAACTTGAGTCAAATATATCTCTGAGTATACAAGGAAAGAAATTAACATATTCTCATTATTTTAAGCCACACCACATTTTCCCCTGAAGGTATGTGAGGATTATACAAGAAATACTTCATAATAATAAAATTGAACTTTCAATAATTTTAGATGAACATACACAGAGCAAAATAACCTCAAAGTATATAAATATTTTCAAATGTTGAAACAAACTTCCACACTTGGAATACATCCTCCTTGATCATGGTGTATAATTTGTCTTATACATTTTTGGATTTGATTTGCTAATATTTTGTTGAGGATTTTTGTATCTATGTTCACGAACAATAAATCAGTGTTAGCTTTATATATATGCAAAACTAAAGAGCACTAGTCTATAAACTTACCCACTCTCTTTCACTCACAGCTACACTGATGGTCTATCTCAGTGGTTCCAACCTTTTTGGCATCAGGGACTAGTTTTGTGGAAGACAATTTTTCCATGGGAGTGGGGAAAGGGGGACATGCAGTCAAACCTTACTGCTAATGTTAATCTATAGTTGCAACCATTCACCAGCTTTAGCATCACTGCTTCAGCTTCACTTCAGATAATCAGGTATTAGATTCTCTAAGGAGCTGGGTGCAGTGACTCATGGCTATAATCCCAGCACTTTGGGAGGCAGAGGCAAGAGGACTGCCTGAGTCCAGCCTGGGCAACTTGGCAAGACCTCATATCTACGATAAATCAAAAAATTAGCTGGACATGGTGGTGCACACCCATGGTTCCAGCTACTTAGAAGACTGGGATAGAAGGATAGCCCGAGGCCAGTGAGTCTAGGCTGAGGTGGCCATGAGTGAGCCACTACACTCCAGCCTGGGCAACAGAATGAGACTCTCATTAAAAAAAAAAAAAAATCTCATAAGGAGCACACAACCTAGAACCCTCGGGTGTGCAGTTCACAATAGGGTTCAAGCTAATGCCAATGCTGATTAGACAGGAGGTAGAACTCAGGCAGTAATGTAAGAAATAGGGAGCAGCTGTAAATATAGATAAAGCTTGCTTGTCCACAGTTCACCTCCTGCTGTGTGGCTCAGTTCCTAACAGGCCACGAACCAGTACTGGTCTTTGACCTGGAGTTTGGGAACACCTTGTCTATGTGATTATCAGAGACTCATTTTGTTTGAAGGTAGGACACTCTTAGGGGTCTGGGCAGGATGTAGTAACCCACAGGATATAACCAGTGGCAACTGGATCCATGGAAAGCCACAAAAATATCTTTCCAACTTGTCCTATGGCAACGGTGTGGTACTCTGATGGTGTCATATGAACTATGGACACAAGGCACAGACTGAGTTTGCCTTGAAAATTTTAGTATGTGCTGTTTTGATTGTTTTTAATCTTAAAAGTCAATGTGTCTTTGAGGAGAAAGGAGCTAGCCAAGAGACTTGTTGACTGGGTTCAAGTGAAAAGATTAGACTCATTACAAAAGCCCTTTATGTTCTCTAGTCACCTATAGTGGAGTCCTCCAATGTTACAAACTCTGTGTTGGGCAACACAATAAAGATGTAAACAGGACCACCTTCCCACTGAAAGATACAGTAGAGTTTTTCAACCAAGAATAGAAAAGGTAGTTTCATAAAAATTTCATTTCTTGGAATGACACCTAGTCTTGAAGGGTGGATACAGTCACTCAAACAAGGCATCAAGATGCCTACAGTGCCAAGTAACTGAGGCCAAGATATCTTAAAGTCATTTCAGAAGACTACAGAACAATGGAAGAGGGACATTGTAAATGGTTTTGATTAAAAAAAAAAAGATAAACTTCAGAAAGCTTCTTGCTCAAGAAGATGCTGGAAGAAAATATGAGGAAACTGAAGGAACAGAAAAAAAAATGCTAGAAAACATCAATACACAAAGGATATAAGGAGGTCAGTTATAGAGAGAGCCAGTCAAAATGTCTTACTGACTGTGCTGAAGATGATCAACTTATCTACTCTCTTTAGAGAAATTTACACAGATGATGACAAATTTCATTAGCAAAAAAGGTATCAGAAAATGGAAACCAAGATTATCAGTCCAGCATCAATCTGAAGAAGCTCATTGATGCTGCTAATTTAAATGCATTCTCTCTATATATAAACTTATAGAGAAAAACATGCAGTATTTTAAAAGTCCCAATTTGAGCAGGCAATCAGAAATGCATAACCTGAAAATGAGATTTAAAGACTTCTTTTGAAACTCCAGACACTGTGAAACTAAATCAAGATTGTGAAATCAAACTTTGCAGAAAATCAATGGAGGAAGCAATTTATCACCTTGAAGTAGAGAAAGTACATAAAAACATCATCATCTTACATCCTTGATATCAAAACCTTGACTCCTATGGGAAGATGGCTGAAGTCCTGGAGGAAAAGCTGAATAGTCTGTTTCCTTTAATCAAAGGTAGATCATCTCTCATGAGAAAATAGCTTAAGAAAATCTGTTGGCTGCTGTTATAACCAAGATAAAGCTCGATGGTCTAAGAAAAGAAGACAGTCCCAACAGGCAAAACTTTGCTGAGTTAGAGTTTGAAATCCAATTCCTTCCAAGTGGCCCCTTTGCACCTACTATTGTACATAAAGCCCAGCATGGTGGCCAGAGAGTGTCAGGTCAGTTCTTTTGTCCCCAGGTCACCCAGGAACAGGAAGGGTGAGTTGTGAGGCTCAGGAATGCAGAGTGACGTGCAGGTTTGATTGGGGTTTACAACAGCCCAATCCTGAATACCCACATACTCAGCAGGAAAACTGATTTGTTTTCTCTATGTAAATTAATTCTGATTGATGCCTTTTTGGTTTAACTTATTACTTAGTGGATGCTGCATTTGCTTTGTTCAAGTTTTGCATAATTATAAACTAAGACGTTGCTTCCAGAACACAGAACATTTCAATATAGTTTTTAAGAACATATAATTTCATTTATTGGACCCTCTAGAATTAAATCATATAAGTATTATATTTTAATATACTTAATTTGTCCACTATTATTTAAACTATAACTGATGTTGGACCTGATCAGGAACAACTGAAACATTAAAGATCATAGCATTTTAAATGCTAAAAGATGTGATTTTAAAAAGTGATGTTGGCCAGACTCGGTGGCTCAGCCTGTAATCCTGTGCCTTTGGGAGGCTGAGGTGAGTGGATTGCCTGAGCCTGAGGGTTTGAGACCTGCCTGGGTAGCAAGACCTCATCTCTACAATAAATCAAAAAATCAGTTGGGCGTGGTAGCGCATGCCTGTAATTCCAGCTACTGGGAAGGCTGAGGTGGAAGGATCGCCGGAGCCCAGCAGGTTGGGACTGCGGTGGCCGGGAGCAGCCATTGCACTCCAGTCTGGGCAACAGAGTGAGACTCCAACTCAAAAATAAATAAATAAATAAATAAAAGTGATGTTTATCTCAACATATGTGATTGGTCTTTAAACAAAGCAAAGTTGAACACAACCATATCCTCAGCCTGATTTATTAATACTTCTGTTAGTTTACTCTTTGACATTTGGCAAACATTTATTTCTTATTTTGTTTATTCTTTATAATTTTTGTCATGCTATTTAAATACTTCTAAATTTTATGCAGTCAAAATAAAGGATATTACATGGCTTCTGGGTTCGCTTTTTTTACTTAGAAGTATAATCATCTCTTCAATTTACGTTCTTTAAAAAAGAATTTTGTTCCTCTCAGGTATTTTTATGGTTATACATTTACACATGAAATGTTTGTTCTACTCTACTTGAATAAGGAAGGAATTAGATATTCAACACCATTACCTCAAAATCTTTACATAGATTTCCAAACAGAATTTATGAGACAATTCATGGTTTCCAATTAGTTAAAATGTCACTTTTGTCAGCTATTAAATTTCCATATGTTTTGAGGTCTGTTGCTGCTGCTTTTTAACAATTAGTACAGGAATTTTTAAAACTTATAAGGATAATGAGTTCCTAATTTCTAAAAGTTTTCTCTTTGTAAACTTCTCTTGGTTGTTCAGTCTTTCATATGAGTATAATACAATTTGGTCAAAATCTACTCCCACTCCCCAAAACACAAAATTTGTAGAATAGTTTGGAAGGGTTGACTTTTGTCTAATGCCTTCCTTTCCAAGAACAACCATACTTTATATGTACCTCTGCTTTTATTTGTATAGTAGAGTCTTGTTCTTCCACGCGCTGCAGGTTTGTTTTCAGGTTTGCAAGTAGGCCTGAAAAAAGGTTTTCACCTCCTTTGTCCTCTCCTGTTCCTCCTACAACTCCGATTGCTTCTTTCCCTCTAACTCAAAGTCTGACTCAGCTGGTTTAACTATTCCTGTTTTTGTAATCTGCTTTGTCAGTTTCTCTTCCTTCTTGCTCTCCACCTTTATCTGGGAAGGAAGGGCTGTGGTGCCTAACCCTGACCTTCAGTCTTTCTCTTGTACCTTTGGAATAGGGGCGGGTGCCAAAGGCCACAGCACCTGACCCCAGCCTCCAGTCTTTCTCTTGTACCTTCAGAGAAGGGGTGGGTGCCAAAGGCCTCGGCACCTAAACCCAGGCTCTAGCACTTCTCACCTGTCCTTTCCCTGCTTATCTCTACAGGGAGGCCCAGGGTGCCCCAGGTGAGGTCCCATCCATCCTGAAAAGAAAGAGAAAAGATTACCTCCAAGCCCCACGTCGGGTGCCACTTTCAGGAGTCCTGCTCCTGCCAAAGGTGTGAGGTTTCCTGAAGGAGAGACAGATAGGCGAAAGATGAAAATATTTTACTCGGACACCTGCTTGCTGAACAGGTGACAATTTATGTTAGTTAGCGCAGAGCTTTTATACCATTCATAAAAGGGCAAGACAAAGAAAATTCCTTCACGTACATATCCTTTAAAAGTTACCACCATCTAGTGGTCTTAGCAACAAACAAGTAAGAATGCTATAAACATTCAGAAAATGAGTCTTATTCATAGAGCCAAAAATGATAGTTTTAGTCCAAAGTCCCAAATTACAGTCCTTGAAATGTCTCAAGAAAGTTTCCATGTGTACATTTATTTATGTAGCAGTAGTTTTCCTTCTGGGGCTTCTATGACCTTCAGAGCTTTGTAATCGCCTCTCTTGTCCAGGTGTTGTTACTTTTCTCTTATCCTGCAGTGTTTATTTCTAAAGAGTACTCAAAAGAAGCTTTTAGTGACATTTCCCAGGCTCCCAAGGTTGCTTTCTGTATTTAGTTAATTTATCATAAAAGTATCCAATTAGTATATTATGAGTTCAGTGAAAACCCACTCTATAAACATGTACTTAGAATTTTAACTATAGGATTAAATAAAAACCTTAACAATCATCTTCATCCTAAATCTGTGAAAACAGTGTTATAAATCACCTAAATAACTCCTAGATAAGTGTTAGAACTTATAATGAATTCATAATGAACTTACTATAAACTTGTGCTTCTAAAAAACCTTATGTCTAAACACTAAACTACATAATTCTAAATCAAATAAGGAGTGAATATACTTATATCATTTTTTACTCAAGCAATATCTTGAAACTTATAACCAAGTGAAAGAAAGCATTCTTGATGCTAACTCTTGCATATGTTAGAAAAGGCCAAATGGCATAGTGGGAAATGGAAAAATGAACCATGACATTCTCAGGTTAGCTGTGAGTACTTCACATAAACATGCCATTTTCTTCTTCCACGACTGTACAGAATTCTTCAGCCGTACCAAACAGCAAAGGTGGAAGACAGAAGGGCCTCAGTTTCCGAGGCTCGCTTTGTGGCCAGGGGTCCTCAGTGCACCTGGACTTTGTCAATCAGGCAGGCCTCCACGGCTGGCTCCCAACAGCCTTTAAACATACTAATAATTATAAGTATTTAAAATTTGGAGATATTAATCCTGACTTTCTTCTTCTATGTGCCCCTTTTTTGCTTCCTTTCATTATGTGCTAAGTGGAATGCCCCAGGAAAAGGATATGATGGGAAGATAAACTCAAAATGTACAGTGTTTACTTGCCTTTCATTCCAAAAATATTAAATCCTAGAATGGAGAGATGATTTGGAAAGTAAAGCATATATGTTGGAAAGAAAGATAATGATAGCAAAATGCCCCCTCCAGCTACTAACCCACACAAACACAAAAGCACATGTGCACACCCCATTCAGATTCCTCTAGAATCTGGGAGGATAGAAGAGAGGTAAGGCTATATTTTCCAGTATTTCTTCTTCAAACTTTATTTGTGGCACTAGAAACTTTGTGTAGTAGCTTGCTGAGGGACCTCACAATCTTTGTTGACCAAGCCAATGTCATAGGGAATAAGATGAGGAGCAGCCCTCATCATTCTCCAAAAACCTTAGCAATATGTGGCCACCCACTCAATAGTCACACACACTAATGTCCTCCAGAAGCATCCTTTACCCTCAATCTACCACATCTCTCAATTTTGTCGTTTCAAGGGAGAAGTAATAAAATGATATATTAATTGCTGCTATTTTTCTAATTTTTAATTTTTATAATTTTTAATAGATACTATGTCTCACCAATTTACCCAGGCTAGGGTCGAATCCATGGGTACAGGCAATCTCTTGCTTCCACCTCCAAAGTGCTAGGATTACAGGCATGAGCCACTGCGCCTGACACTTGCTATTTTTACAGGATTCCATAAGCTGTTCAAAGTGTAGAAAGAGTTTCTCTTGACCTGTTCCCTTGCCTTCTTCTTTATTGTGCTAAATTTGGCATGTAATTTCAGGCATGAGACTTGAAATTGTGGTTGTTTTCAGTTGATTTTTTTTCTTTTATAAACTTTTGATGTCAAATATATTACACAACATGAAAGTAAGTAGTGAGTATACATTCACAGATTACAAAGTAATCTCTTGTCAGCACTATGGCCAACAGAAAAAGATCAGCAGTGCTTCTAAAAGCCACCTTCCATGACTCACAGGACAAGTCGCTCAACCACATGAGATTTCATTTTAATAGTGTGAGTTACTAATGCAGCCAGTGTCCTATTCTTTCTATATACATTTTATGTTAATACAGAATTTACTTACAAAGACATTCATGCTTTCTGAATATAGTTCTGTGGATGGTGAAAAATATATGCAGTTTCAGTAAGATGGCAACTGGCACAGGTGGGACTATGAGATTCTCCGAAAATGAGTTCCCATAAAAACTATTGCTTTGCCAGGCTCTGTGGCTCAGCCTGTAATCCAGCCTGTAATGAGCCGCGGGTTCGAGACCCGCCTGGGCAGGCCAGACCTCATCTCTATAATAAATCAAAAAATTAGCCAGGTGTGGTAGCACACGCCTGTAGTTCCAGCTACTTGGAAGGCTGAGGCAATAGGATCGCTGGAACCCAGCAGGTCGAGGTTGCAGTCATTGCACTCCAGTCTGGGCGACAGAGTGAGACTCCAACTCAACAAACAAAACTAAACAAAATGAAACTATTGCTTTCCTGCCCTCACCACCCGCCCACCCCAGCCGCACCAGTCCGAGGCCTAGAGACCCTCGATCCCATGCACAACCAGCTACTGTGGCCCCTCTGCCACTGCTGCTTTGCCCCAGGCGGCCTGGCCCAGCCACATGGAGCTCCCAGCTCCCTCCCTGTATACACCATGGCACCCGGCCCCAAGCCACGCCCCTGCCATCTGTGGAGGCCCTTGGATACTGCCTTGTGGAGATTTGGGTTCCCTTACTGGCTACACTGATGTGCCCGGCACCCAGCCGCTACCAGCTCCCTCCCTGGCTGGGTGCCCAACCCAGTCTCAGGCTGTGGCAGCCCGTGGAGGCCCTCCATGCCCACCCCTCAGAACTACAGGCTCCATCACTGGCTGAAGAGCCCTGTGCATATGGCGAAAACCAAATCCGGTGCTTGCCCCTTGGAGTTCTGGGTCCCACCCTGGGTGAGGCATCCAGCCCCATCTCAAGCCACTGTCGCCCAGGGTGGCCGTGGCACCTACACCTTGGAGCTGCGGGCTCCATCCCTCCCTGGGGCACCCCATCAGGCCCAAAGCTGCCACTGCCCATGCAGGCCCCCAGTGCTTGTGCCTCAAAGCTCTGCATCCCTGCCAGGGTTGAAGTGCCTAGCCCCACCACTCCCACAGAGGCCCCCGGTGCCCATGCTTTGGAGCTCTGGACCCCCGCCTGAACTGAGGCATCCAGCTCCACTTAGAGCTGCCACCCCCGCAGAGGCCTCCAGCGTCTGCGCCCAGGCGCCTCAGAACTCCAGGCCCCTATCTAGGCATTTGGAGCTCCAGGTCCCCACCCTGGCTGAAGCGCCCAACTCTGCCTTGAACTGCCACTGCCTGCAGAGTCCCTACATGCCTGCCACTCAGAGTCATGGACTTCCCCCAGGAATGAAGCACCCCACCAGGCCCCAAACCTCCACCACCCAGGGAGGTCCAAGGCTTCTTCCCTGTGGAGCTCTGGGCTCCTAAGGTGGTCACACCACCCGATTCCTAGCCACCCTGACCACTACGCTGCCCAGCAATGCCCAGCAGTCATGCACTCCGCCTCCCCCAACTCACCCCTGACTGTAGTGGGACCAGAGAACAGCTGGAGCCCTGTGACCCAGCAGAAACCTGCAGTGACTCACCCACCCAGCTGTGCTTAACCTCCAACTTGGGAGCTAAGACCTCATGGTTGTGTAAGGGAATAGTACATCTTAAGGAGGTTGGTCAGCTTGTGTGTCTGTATGATTATATGTCCTAGTTTGTTGTTGTCACTGTTTTTTTGATTGTTTATTTGATTTTTATTTTTGTTTTATCTGTCTTCAGGTCTACTTTCATTTATTAGTGGGTACCTCTGTCTCTTCTCCCGTTTACTCTCCTGTCTCCACCTTCTGCTTCCCCCTCTCCTTGTTCCATTTCTTTCCCTTTTCTTACATCATTTTACTTCCTGGGAGCAAACCAATACCCCCGCTTCATGAACAGATTACAAGGCAGTGGGATTGCAAGGATCCAGTGTATCTATACACCTATCAGTGGATACTGGGATCTGCTAATAAATTTTTGAATCACAGCTCCCCCCTCAAATAAATCTCAAGGCTACAAAAGTTATAACCCCCAATCTACAGTCCAGTTTCAGAATTGATCAAAACCAGAGGATTAACATAAGGAAGAATAGGAGATTGAGCAAACAGAAGCAAAAAACAACCTTGTCACCACTGAACAACAGATTTAAAGATGACAGAGGGAGAAAAAAATAAAAAGGAAAAAGTGGGGAGGCAAATCTACACAAATGAAGGAAAATAAAAAGAAGAATACAGGTCTCACACAGACCCCTGGGAGATCAGATATTGAGAAAATAGACTTTGGAATGCAAACAATGAAGAGCCCCCAGAATGACTGGTCACATGCTACAAACCCAGACATCAAGACATGAATAGAAAGAATAAAAAGAATTGAGGAGAGACAAGAGGAAAATAGGAAGGAGTTGATAAATGAGATAACAGCAGTAAAGAATGCTGTGATTGAAAAAAATAACAAACTAATAAGCATGGAAAGCTGACTTAACCAAGCAGAAGACAGAATCTCAGAATTTTCTTTTTTTTTTGTTTTGAGTTGGAGTCTCACTGTTGCCCATACTGGAGTGCAGTCGCCACTCCCGGCCACTGCAGCCTTGACCTGCTGGGGCTCCAGCAATCCTTCTGCCTCAGCCTTCCAAGTAGCTGGAATTACAGGCATGCGCTACCACGCCTGGCTAATTTTTTGATTTATTGTAGAGACGAGGTCTCGCCTGCCCAGGCTGGTCTCGAACCCATGGGCTCAGGCAATCCACTCACCTCAGCCTCCCAAAGGTGCAGGATTACAGGCTGAGCCACTGAACCAGGCTAGAATCTCAGAATTTGAAGACCAAAATATAGAACTAAATCAAACTGTCAAAAACATAGAAAAGAAGCTTAAAAAGACAGAACGAAACCTTCAAGTGATGAGCAATTATTTCAAGAGGCCGAACCTAAGAGTATTTGGACTTCTGGAGGCAGAAAGAGAGACAGAGACCACCCTGGAACAAACATTCCATGAAATTATTCAAGAAAAAGTCCCTTACCTCGTCAGTGATGTGAAAATTCAAACACAAGAGATTCAGAGAACCTCTGCAAGATAAAAATTGAGAAGACCAACTCCCAGTCACCCAATAATTTGCCTAAACAAACTAGGTATAAAAGAAAAAATCCTAAAGGCAGCAAGGGAAAAAGTTTAGATTACCTACTGGGGAAGTCAATTAGAATAGCAGAAGCTTTATCTACAGAAACACTTCAGGCTAGGAGAGTGTGGAGCACATTCTTCAAAGTTCTCAAAGATAAACAATTTCAACCAAGAATAACCTACCCAGCTAAGCTAAACTTCATCAGTGAGGGAGAAATAAAATCTTTCCCAGACATTCAATCCGTAAGATCTTATGCTGCCTGTAGACCACCTCTACAGGAAACACTAAAGAAAGTATTACAGCTGGGCTCGGTGGCTCAGCCTGTAATCCCGCGCCTTTAGGAGGCTGAGGTGAGTGGATTGCCTGAGCCCGTGGGTTTGAGACCCACCTGGGCAGTGAGACCTCATCTCTACATTAATAAAAAAATCAGCTGGGTATAGTAGCACATACCTGTAATTCTGGCTACTTGGAAGGCTAAGGCGGAAGGATTGCCGGAGCCTAGCAGGTTGAGGCTGTGGTGGCCAGGAGCGGCCACTGCACTCCAGTCTGGGTGGCAGAGTGAGACTCCAATTCAAAAAAAAAAAAAAGAGGAAAGTATTACACACAGAAGAAAAGGAAAAAAGAATGACAATGTTCTTCACAAGAGTGCAGGAAAAAAATTGAAAACACACATGAATCAACCCAAAAATCAAAAGAAAGACAACAAACAGGAACAACACCACCTTTATAAGAACCTTATGACAGGGATAAACTCTCACATTTCAAATATTAGCTTGAATGTGAATGGACTAAATGCACCACTGAAAATACATAGAATGGCAAAATGAATAAAACATCATGAGGCAGCAATAGATTTTCTCCAAGAGACTCATCTCACCAGAAAGGACACTCACGGACTCAAAGTAAGAGGATGCGAAGCAAAATTTCAGGTGAATGAAACACAAAAGAAAGTTGGAGTTGTGATTTTAATATCAGACAAAATACCCTTTAAGCGATCAAATATTTAAAAAGATACAGAAGATCACAATATAATGATAAAAGGTTCAATCCATCAACAAGAAATATTCATCCTAAACATATATGCACCCAATATAGGAGCACCAACTTTCATAAAACAGCTTCTAGGCAAACTTAAAAAAGATATTGATTCTAACACTAACATAGCTGGGGACTTTAATACCCCACTCACAACCCTAGACAGATAATTAGGAAAAAAAAACCAGAAAGGAGATCTGAAACCTCAATGTGACTCTTGACCAAATGGAATTCATTGATACCTATAGAACACTCTACTCAATGACCATAGAATATACAATCTTCTCATCACCAAGGAATGTACTCTAAGATAGACTACATCCTCAGCCATAAATAAAGCATAAACAAATTCCATATGATTGAAATTTTGCCATGCACTTTCTCAGACCACAGTGGGATAAAAATACATATCAACATCAACAAAGTTCCCCCAAAACCCACAAAGACTTGGACACTAAATAACATGATGCTAAGCAATTTCTGGGTCAGCATGAAAATCAAAAAGAAGATTAAAAGATATCTGGAAACAAATGAAAATGAAGAAACATCTTACCAAAATCTCTGGGATGCCATGAAAGCAGTAGTAAGAGGGGAATTCATATATCTATAAATGCACATGAAGAAAAGGGAAAGATAACAAGTTAGCAGCCTAACAAGTCACCCAAGGATGCTGGAAAAGAAAGACTATCAAAACCCTAACTTCAGCAGAAGAATTCACATCACCAAAATAAAAGCCCAAATTTGGGACATAGAAGACAAAAAGATAATTAAAAAATCAATGAAACAAAAAGCTGTTTCTTTGAAAGGATAAACAAGATTGATGGTCACCTAGCTGGACTGACCAAGAAAAAGAGAGGAAAAGCCCAAATAAACACAATCAGAAAAACAAAAGAGGAAGTCACATCTGACCCTGAAGAAATACAAAAGATTATCAGAGACTACTATGTACATCTGTATGGAAACAAACTAGAAAATCTAAAGGAAACGGAGGACTTTCTGACATCACACAACCTTCCTAGGTTGAAACAAGAAGAAATTGAGACCCTAAATAGACCAAAAACAATCAAGGAAATTGACTATATCATAAGAAAACTACCTATAAAAAAAGCTCTGGACCAGATGGCTTTCCAACAGAATTCTAAAAAACATAAGAAGGAACTGACACCAATCCTATTGAAAGTATTCCAGGTGATTGAGAAAGATGGAACTCTACCCAAATCATTTTATGAAGCTAACATCATGTTGATATCCAAGCCAGGTAAAGACCCAACAAAGAAAGAGAACTACAGGTCAATATTCTTGATGGAAACAGATGCTAAAATTCTCAACAAGATCCTAGCATACCAAATTCAACAACACATCTCAAAAATCATCTACCATGACCAAGTAGGCTTAATCCCTGGTATGCAAGGTCAGTTCAATATACATATGATCATAAAAGTAATTAAATACATCAACAGACCAAAAAAAAAAAAAAAAAAAGAACCACATGATTATATCATTAGATGCAGAAAAAGTTTTTGATAAAATCCAGCACCCCTTCTTGATAAAAAACCTTGAACATCTAGTCATAGATGGACCATACCTCAAAATAGTAAGAGCCATCTAGGAGAAATCCACAGCCAGTATACTGTTAAACAGACAGAAATTGGAACCATTCCCCCTGAAAACTGAATTAAGACATGGATGCACACTCTTACCCCTCCTGTTCAACATAGTTTCAGAAGTCCTGGCTAGAGCAATCAGAGAAGAGAAGGTGATCAGAAGTATCCAACTAGGAAAAGAGGAAGTCAAGTTCTCTCTCTTTGCAGACAATACGATTCTACACCTTGAAAACCCAGGAGAATCTGTTAAAAAAAACTCCTTGCACTGATAAAGCACTTTGGCAAAGTCTCAGGGTGTAACATAAATGTGCAAAAGACAATTGCATTTCTATATGCAAATAATAAACAAACAGAAAGTCAAATAAAAAGCACAATTCCATTCACAATAGCCACAAAAAAAAATGAAATACCTTGGCATCTTCATAACCAGAGATGTGAAAAACCTTTACAATGCAAACTACAAAACACTGCTCAAAGAAATCAAAGATGACACAAACAAGTGGAAAAATATTCCATGCTAATGGATTGGAAGAATCAACATTATTAAGATGTCCATTCTACCTAAGGCAACCTACAGATTTAATACAATACCCATCAAATTACCAGCAGCATTATTCTGAGACCTAGAAACAACAATTCATATGGAAAAATAAATGACTAAGAATAGCCAAAACAATCCTCAGCCAAAAAAATAAAGCAGGATGTATCACACTCCCAGACTTTAAACTTTATTATAAAGCTACAATAATCAAACAAGCCTGATATTGGTACAAGGAAAGGCATATAGACCAATGGAATAGAATTGAGATCCCAGAAGCAAAACCTCAATTTGTCGACCAACTCATATTTGAAAAAGCTTCCACCACCAACCACTGGGGAGAAGAGAACCTATTCAGTAAATGGTGTTGGGAAAACTGGCTGACCACATGCAGAAGATTGAAACCAGACCCCTACCTATCCCCAAATACCAAAATCAACTCTGAATGCATCAGAGACCTAGACATAAAACCTCAAACTGTAAGAACCTTAGAAATTGCAGGAGACACTCTTATGGAAATTGGAACTGGCAACCAATTCCTAATCAAAACCCAAAAGTGCCCATGCCATAAGAGATAAGATAGTTAAGTGGGACCTCTGCAAAGGCAAGGAAACCGTCAAGAGAGCAGGGAGACAGCCCACAGACTGGGAAAAACTATTTTCCAACTCCATGTCTGACAAAGACCTAACATCTAGGATCTACAAGGAACTCAAACAAGCTGAAAAGAAACAAACAAACAATCCCATTGCAAAGGGGGAAAAGATATGAATAGACACTTCTCAAAGGAAGACATATAAGCAGCCAACAAATACATGAAAAAATTTTCAGCCTCACTAGTCATCAAGGAGATGCAAATTAAAACTACACTGAGATATCACCTAACTTCAGTCAGAATGGCCATCACTAATAATTCAAAAAATAAGAGATGCTGGAGAGGATGTGCAAAAAGGAAACACTTCTACACTGTTGGTGGGAGTGCAAATAGTACAGCCTCCTTGGAAAAGAGTGTGATGATTTCTAAAAGTTCTAAAAATCGATCTTCCATATGACCCCAGAATCCTCCTACTGGGAATATACCCGGCAGAGCTCAAATCACTCTATAAAAAAGATACCTGCACACATATGTTTATCACAGCATGGTTCACAATAGCAAGAACATCGAACCAACAATGCTGCCCATCAAAAGAGAACTGATTGAAAAAAATGTGGTACATATACACAATAGAATATTATGCACCCATAAAGAAGAACAAAATCATGAACTTCACAGCAACCTGGATGGAATTAGAGTCTATAATACTGAGTGATCTCTCACAGAATCAAAGAACTGAGTATCACATGTTCTCACTCATAAGTGGACCTTGAACAACTATTACAATACTATAAGAAAAGGATTGACAGTAGTGGGAAACTGTGGAAGAGGGGGGGAAGGGGTGGTGGGATTGACAGTAGTGGAAATCCGCCTGGGGAAGGGGAGGCACACCTCATCAACAAGGGTACCTGAACAGTAAATATTTGTAGACTGAACCCTGAAATGTACTCCACAATTTTAAAATAAAAAAATTTTAAAAGTTAAAATAAGTAAATTAATTAAAAGATTAAAATCATATAGTAATTATGCTATAAATGAATAAGAAAAACATGTCTAAAAAATATCCAAACCTTAAAAAATTAGAGAGCATAATTCCATGTAGAAAAAAATTGCACCCTGAACCACTTCTCACAAAATGCAAAAGAATGGATCATAGGCCTAAATATAAAAGCTAAGAGTATACTGCCTCTAAAGGAAAATATACATTGGTTCACACCAAGTTTTTTTATAAAAGACTCAAAAAACTAACCATAAATGTAAAAAACTGTATTTCATTAATAAGTATTCAGCTTATCGTCAGATATCAGCAAGGAAATAAATAAATGTATTCCTCCGGTCCTCCCTCTACATTGACCATTTTCACGGTAAGATTAGCTTGTAATTTCTTTTAATAATCTGTTACACATTTTGCTTTCTACTCCCTCCTGTGAACTGTTCTTTGATTGGTTTGCCTTTCTAATCAATTTAAATGACACTCCGTGTTCTCCAGTTCTAATACTGTTTACAGTGAACCAGAAATTCTATCCTTTGAACAATGATTAGTCAGTAAAGACTGCTATAGTTTAAAAAACAAAAACAACACCAAAAGTTTTAAAAAATTCATTTAAAATTAATTTGAATCAGTGATATTTTTAAAAGGTAATTAGAATAATTTTACTGATAGACTACAGATAAAACTATGGATATCTGAAATGTTTTCTCGATTTTTGTGTTTTCTAATGTGCTATGTGTTTTGTATTTATTTTCAACTCGTTGGATTTTCTCTAGTGTGCTTGTAGACATTTTAGAACTTAATGCTTACATTTAAAATTCAGTAATACACAAGAAGAAAAATAATTGAGCAGTCTGTGGAGTAGATACCAGGGAAAATGATAGTTTTATAGTTTATTGCTTTCCTAGTTTTAAAGAAAGAAAAACTCAGTGTTTTTGATTGTACACTTTCAGAAACTGATGAGAGGAGATGAAAGACATAGAAAATGTACAAAACACACAGAATAAAACGGGATCATACCACGGGAAGAAGAAAAACACACTTTCTTAGAATGGAGAGATAATCATACCCAGAGATTTGGAGGATGAAACTTTAATAAAATTTAAACTGTTTGGTCTTCATCTTCTTAAATAAAGTTAAATTTGAGAAGGAAACATGAAGTCTATAGTCATTTCTGCATATATTCATTTACTAATTTTACCTATCAATTCTGAAATACTTCCATGTAATTTCATTTTATATCATGAAACTATCCCTGCATCCTTGTATTAAACTCAATCTTCTTTTGTTCTCTAATCTTCCTAATCACTTTTTTTTTCACAGTTTACATTTGGGCCACATATTTAACTCACTCCTATATCCATTTATTCCAGATTTATCTTAATTCTTAATTTAGTTCACTCATCTATCCATGCAAAACACTTTACTATAGCAGCAAATACTGACATTTGTGAACACGTATATCTCTGTCTTAACCCTCAGTTGTACTTGTGCACATTTTGTTGATCTCCATGTACTGTATTATTTTGTAAGGTCTTAATTCTTTTCCAGTATGAATTATGAATTTGTTGACTGTTATGCTTCTTTGGCTATGTCAGATATGGGAGTAAATATACAAAGGATGAAAATATTCAAAGGATGTTAATATCCTTTATTGCCTTGGGAATGTCTATTTAAATGTCTATTTAAAAAGCTTGGATAGAAATTTAAAAATTTAAAAAGTAGAATATATTTTTTAAAACAAGCCTACAGAGACCTTTGAAAATATCTTGAAATTCTCTTTTTTATTTACCTAGAACTGTGTGACAATGGATGATTTAATCTAGACTTCAAAACTGTTTATAAAAAGTCTAAGGCAGTTATTCATGAAAGAAACATAAAAAGAAAAATCATTTCTTAGTGAGCATTTGAAATAAAAGAAGGAAATATTTTATAATTTAACTGTTGAGCTTTCAGGAAATTGAGATTACTCAGATATCATTTATGATTATTTTCTTATTATAAATAGATAGTTATACGGTCACATCATTTAAAAGTTAAAAACAAAGCTCCACTTTAATTCTCCTAAGATAATAAATTTCCTGAGTATATAATTTTTAGAATTATTACAATTGTCTTTTTATAAGCCTTTGTGTATTTTAATGCAGAGTGTGAACATTAGCCTACTTAGTTATTGTAGCATTATTCAATTCTTCCAAATATGTTAGTACTAAAAGCAACTTAATAATAATATGATGAGTTTGACATTTTTTTCTCTTCCATGTTTTTCTACTCCTTTTCAGCTGGTCAGCCACTTTTATGAACAATTACCAGACTGTCCCATTACCCATTTTCTTCCACCAAGTCCCCCTTTGCCTACTTCCTTATTTCTTACCATTTTTTCCCCCACATACACTATCAATTTCTACCAGCACTGAGACTCCATGCTCATTTACAAATGATCCAGACTTGAGTGATTGCATTTTACTGGCTAATTTATCACAGTGTTTTTTATATTCCAAGTCTCCTATACTAGAGCAAGTTCTCCTGGAAGTTAGCCCATGAAACTCTTCAACAGGGAATCTCAAGCACATTAAAAGTCTATGAAACAGACAAACACAAAACCACCTCAGGATCCTAGGTATATAAATAGAGCTACACATTAGGAAACCCTGGGGCCAGTCATTAACATTTGCCATCAGTTCATTGAGTTGGCTCACATTACCATCTTATTGTAACTGAACATCCGCAAATGAAGTCTTCCATAGAAAAGTAATTCTATCAGTTTCCAGTCTTTGCTCTTACAGAAACAGAGTTTAAGAATGTATGCCACATCATCTTCCCCATATTCATTTACTTTCCCCCACTTAACACCTGTACAAAGTAGGATAACAGATGAATAGGGTCAAAGAGGGCTTTTTCTCACTGCTAGCAGAAACTGAACTCTGCTGAACTAAATATAGAGTTTCATTTATTCTCTTTTGCCCAATGGAATAAAACTCCTAGAACAGAATAAACTAGGAAATGTGAGTCCTTACCATGACCAGCAGAGCTCTGGGCTCATGTTAGTCTGTCAAAACAGTGGTTAATGTTGACAAAAAAAAAAAAAATTAAATGAACTAGCATATATAAAGATACTTTTTGAAAAAGACATACTTTTCCATTAAAAAAGAAAAATGTCTAAATGTACAATTAATGTTTAAGAAATTATTTTGCTTGTACATAAGATGTAACAATCAATAGATTATTTTCAAGAAGCAAAAGAAAAAGAGTAGGATTTATGTAAAATATAAGAAAGAAGAAGAAATAATACTACAGATAGTTTTTGTAAAAATGATTTTTTTTTTTTTGCTTTCAGATTAGCTGTCAGTCAGCAAAGAGGCCCGTCAGTTTACTCTGTCCCTTGGCAGTGTGATGGGTTATCAAGTAAAACAGTTTTAACTGTTTATGGACTCTCTTGATCTTTAGTGTGCACACAGCATGCTGTTTCTGTACAATGTTTATTAGAGTCCTTAGTTAACACTTCCTTTTTAAAATAGCTCTGCATATATTCCTCATATCAGAATTCCCCAAATGAGAGCAGGCAATAGGTGATGTGGCTACATTTTCTCAATAAAGAGCTTGTACCATCTTTAAAAAAATCACATGGCCTCTCATTTATTTGTTCTTTGTATTTTTTTAAAGTCAGTATGTATTTTTCACTTTTATCTGAATACTGATATGGTATTACTCAGAATTAATAAATATGTAAAACTCCTGATTGTAAAACAAAACCTCTAAATGAAACCCCCATCACCATCAACAACCTGCTCATCTCTAAGTCTTTTCCATGCAAGCCTTATTTTTTCAGTTGTTTCAAAGGAGAGAAACTTAAGGAAATGTTAAATTTCTGAGCCTAATGGTCCTACTAACTGCACGATATGGAGGTAATACCAGGCCTTACATTACTAGAGAAGCAGCAGATGAAGCCACAGAGCCTTCAAAGCTCCTGTTCATGTAAGACTTTTAGGTGATCATAAAGACTCCTGCTTATACTTGGGAGGATTTGATGTGGTTTACATTTCAACAGGATCCCCCTGCATGGGTACTGAGAATAGAATGCAGGATAGAAATCTTTTAGGACGGTTTATTGTAACAATCCAGGCAAGAAAGGACAATGGCTTGGACTAATATGTAGCTATACAGGTGGTGAGAAGACCTGGGAGGCAGCATGAAAGGTCTGTTGATGGAAAGGATGTGGGGCACGCGAGAAAGAGGGAAATCACAATTGACTCTAACCGTGTCGTTTCACAAGCCTTGAACACTCTACTGAAGCAGCTTTAATAGAGTCTATCTGTTGTGGAAATCACCTAAAGAATTAGCTTTAATAATATTAAATCAACTGCCTGTGTATCTTCTTTTGGGAAGTGTCTATTCATGTCTTTTGCCCACTTTTTAATGGGGCTGTTTGTTTTTTTCCTTTCGGCACGTTTGAGTTCCTTGTAGATCTTAGATGTTAGGCCTTTGTCAGATATACAGTTGGCAAATATTTTTTCCTATTCTGTAGGTATTCCCTGCTCTCTTGATGGCTTCTTTTACTTTGCAGAAGCTCATCAGTTTGATGAGGTCCCACTTGTCTATCTTATGTCTCATGGCATGGGCACTTGGGGTGTTGATCAGGAATTGGTTGCCAGTTCCAATTTCCATAAGGATATCTCCTGCATTTTCTAAGACACTTATAGTTTGAGGTTTTACCTTTAGGTCTTTCATCCATTTAGAGTTAATTTTTGTTTATGGTGATAGGTAGGGGTCCTGTTTCAATCTTCTGCATGTGACCAGCCAGAAGACACATGAAAAAGTGCTCAGCCTCACTAATCATCAGAGAAATGTAAATCAAAACCACATTGAGATACCACCTAACCCCAGTAAGAATGGCCATGATTAATAAAACAAGCAACAGATGCTGATCAGGATGCGAAGAAAAAGGAACGCTTTTACACTGTTGGTGGGAATGCAAACTAGTGCAACCTCTTTGGAAGACAGTGTGATGATTTCTGAAAGAACTAGAAACTGACCTTCCATATGACCCAGCAATCCCACTATTGGGAGTTACCTGGAGGAACTCAAATCATTCTACAAAAAAGATACTTGCACACGCATGTTTTTTGCAGCTCTATTCACAATAGCAAAAACATGGAACCAACATGCTGCCTATTGAAGCTGAACTGGATTTTAAAAATGTGGTGCATATACACAGTGGAATATTATGCAGCCACAAAGAAGGCCAAACATATGGACTTCACAGCAACTTGGATGGAATTAGAGTCTATCATAATCAGTGTTCTATCACAGAAACAAAGAACAGAGTACCATGTTCTTACTCATAAGCAGACCTTGAACAATTATCATAATACTATAAGAAAGGGATTGGCAGTAGTGGGAAACTGCCAGGGGTGGGGAGTTGGGGGTGGAATTGGCAGTTGAGGGAAACTGCCAGGGGAAGGAGGGGTACACCTCATCAACAAGGGTAGCTGCATAATTAACATTTGTATACCTAATCCTGAGTTGTACCTTACATCTTAAAAAAAAAAATCATCTGCATTCTATAGGATTATTTCAGCCATCTAGATATGGGGTAGTGTCCTGAAATATTGAAAGGATGCTTAACCTCAATTATAGATAAATACATGCAAGTAAAACAAGGAAATATGCTTTTCCTATCACTTTGGACAATGCACAAAATTTTACAGAGTTGTAAGAACATGGGAAGGCAGAAATTTTCATACACTCTATGAATGTCGGGCGATAACTTGATAGGAGCTTGGGTGAGGGTGATATGCTGATATCTAGCTTTTAACCAGAAATTATACTAATCAAAATTTAGCCTACAGAAAGGTTTGCAGGTTATGTCTCACACAAAAGGATATATATTTTAGCTCTCTCTTCTTTTTTCCACAATAAAACCGTGAAGCAGCCTAACTACCCATAGGTCATTTATTGAATAATTTATCTCTTCTATATACATTGATTTAATAGATTACTATGCAATAACTTTTAAAAGGCATGTTATTTATCTCTAGGATATATTAAGTAAAAAATAAAAGGTAGAAAATATTTACAAGGTACTCTTTAGTGTATAACTGATATATATGTGTATTTATATATAATATTCATGTATGCATGCTTTATTATACATAGAAAATTTCTTGGAGGGTATACAATTAAAAGACATAACCATTGTGAGGAAAATGTATTACCTGTTAAGGAATCTTTATGTTTGACCTCTTTTGCAAGGCTGCATTTTTTTCATTTGTATACATTACATATTTAATTAAAATTTTTATATTTTTAATTTTTAAATTTTTTTATATTAAGATAATTTTGTAATTTTGTTGGTTGTGATATTATTGTAGTATTGCTTTTTTTAACATATTTTTTATTATAAAATTGTGGGGTACAGTTAAGGATTAGGTATACAAATGTGCATCGTTCAGGCACCCTTGTTAATAAAGGGTGTCTTCCCATCCCCAGAAAGATATTGACTACCGTTTGTCCCACCTCCCTTCCCCTCCTTACCCCCCCATAGT
>NW_007245659.1:0-49317 GCF_000164805.1 Carlito syrichta | reverse complement strand
ATAGTTTACCACCACTGTCTGTCCTTTTCTTTTAGTATTATGATAGATGTTCAAGGTCGTCCACTATATGAGTGAGAACATGTGATACTCATATCTTTGTTTCTGTGAGAGGTCACTCAGTATTATAGACTCTAGTTCCATCCAGGTTGCTGCAAAATTCATGATTTTGTTCTTTTTTATGGCTGCATAGTATTCTATCATGTATATGTACCACATTTTTTTAATCCAGTCCTCTTTTGATGGACAGCATGATTGGTTCCAGGTTCTTGCTATTGTGAACAATGCTGTGATAAGCATTCATGTGCAGGTATCTTTTTGATAGAGTGATTTGAGTTCTTCAGGGTATATTCCCAGTAGGGGGATTGCAGGGTTATATAGGAGGTTGATATTTAGAGCTTTTAGGAATCACCACACTGCTTCCCACAGAAGTTGCACTAGTTTACACACCCACCAACAGTGCAGTAGTTTTCCCTTTTCACCACATCCTCTCCAGCATCTGTTATCTTTTGTTATTGATAATTGCCATGCTGACTGGAGTTAGGTAGTATCTCAGTGTAGTTTTAGTTTGCATCTCCTTGATGATTAGTGAGGTTGAACGTTTCTTCATGTGTCTATTGGCCGCTTGGATGTCTTCCTTTAAGAAGTGTCTGTTCATATCTTTTTCCCACTTTATAATGGGGTTGTTTGTTTTTTCTTTTCAGTGCATTTGAGTTCTTTGTAATTAAATTTTTTAATAGTTAATAATACAAAATTTGACTATCACAGAGAAGTGGTATGACTTAGCATAGACCACAATAATCTATAAATGTCTATCTGCTAACTTCTGAATTGTTCTAATTTTAATTTGTTCCAAAATATCTACAAGGTCTAACATATCTGAGTAATTCTTTTATTAAATATCTCTTAAGTTCTAGTTTGGGCTCAAAATGAGCATTAAGTTCTTCTTGTGTATTTAATAGAGACTGAGTCAATGGAACATCAATGACTTCCCAATTTCTAAGCTTAATGTTTGCTTTTCAATCTTTATTCTATTTAGTCTTCAAGCAATGCATTGTATTGGCCAACACCTACCAAATAGATACTGTATTTCACTTTTACCTGTGGATAATACTCTCTCTTGAGTGTTTTTTTTTTTTCTTTTCTACTGTTTTTTCTTAAGTTGTTATATTTGTAGCTCCTACTCTTGTGTATCATACTTAAGAATTAATTCTCCCGAGGGCTATGTCACTCTACATCAAGCATTATTAACTTGAAGTCCCCAGGCCTCAGAGTTGTTCTTATAATTCAAGGTATCTATAAGCTTGGGTAAGAAAAAAATTAAAATTATACTTTTATTAACCAATAACTTAAATTTTGAATGTAGGCAAGAAACCACAAGAGTATTATAGGAGCCATATCTTTATTACCAATAGAAATTGAGTATCTTGATCTCACATTATAGGTATTATAGATAATATATTATTTATGCCCATCACTAGTTTAAAATTATAGTAGTCATAAATTATATGAAATTATAGTAGATTGTCCACAGAGCTCATTATTCAATTTGTTAGTAAAGAAGCAGATGTGTGATCATAACCCAAATATGTTTCCTAAATATGTTGATAATTATATGTTAATAAATTATTTTCTTTGGGACCCTTTATATTTAATTTGATACATTTAAATGATTTATCCAAGAAGAGGCTTTCAGAGACTTTTCTAGTCTATCAAAGATGTCAATAACACAGATAAGGTAAAGAAAGTTAAATCTTCCCTTGAGTTAGCTCATTGCTTCCAAGACTTCAGTAGTCACCAAAATGCAATTAATCTTTTAATATCTTCAATAAAGTCTTGAATTAGACCATCCAGAAGTCTCACAGGCATGTTAAATTCAACTTATTGCATGGTAGACTCTTTATTTGTCTATCATTCCCTTTTCCATCTTTCCCTTCAAAACTGAACTCTTCTGTAATGTATGTGTTTGGTCATATTGTTCACATCAATCTAATTTTGCAAACCCAAACCAAGTGATCACTTTGTGTTCCTCTGGCTTAAGAAAAAGAAAAAAAAAAACACATTTGACAATTTTGAGGAACAATCTGGGATTTGTATGTCAATTTTATTTTATCTTCACAACAACTCATACTAAAACAAAGTTACTGAGCCCTTAGTATTACTAAGCTGGAAGATTAATTCACATGAGTAGACTAGGTATTACTAAATGACAAAATCAGGATTCAAGCCCAATTTTGTCAAATTCAAAAGCTCACACTCTATCACATAGGAAGTCAATAGAGTTCATTATTGTTTTCTCCCCCAACTCAAGGAAACAGGATTCACACCTCTCTCATTCATTCATGTAATTTATTCTTCAAACAATCATTGATCTCCTCCTATCCACTAGAGCTAGTTGGGGACCCCAACCCCTGGACCAGGGACTGCTACCGGTCTGTGACCTGTTAGAAACTTGGCTGCACAGCAGGAAGTGATTGGAGGACTAGTGAGTTCTGCCTGCTGTCAGATCAGCAGCAGCATTAGATTCTCATAAGAGCATGAACACTACTGTGAGCTGCACATGCCAGAGATCTAGACTGTACGCTCCTAATGAGAATCTAATGCCTGATGATTTCCTCCCCCTCCCTATTCCCCATCCATGGAAAAATTGTCTCCATGAAACTAGTTCTTGATGCCAAAAACTTTGAGAACTGTGGTTCTAGAAAGCCTAAACTCTGTGTTAGGAGGAGAAATAAAGTTGAATGAGACATAATACCTATTCTCTTAATTTCTTTGCAATTTAAAGATCACCTTGGGCAAAGTGATTTCCAAAAATAGGAAGACACTAAATGCTACCTTGATACTTGGATAGTGTAATGATAGCAATACTAATTATTATTGTTAATACCAGCTGAAATAATAAAAATTAAGGATAGCTTCAAAGCAGTAATTACAGAGTTTCTCCTAAAATCTTGAATTTGTTTCCCAAACATATTCTTGTTTGCAAACATACTTCATTCAAAGTTCCTGCATTGTCACAGATAATAAATTTGCTTACAAATGTGTAGACTACTATGACAGAGACTGTATATTATTGTCAGTGATAGTCCAGGTTTCCATATTTTTCATTTTCTCCCTATGACTGAAACAAACAAAACTACCACACATTTGTAGGTTCTTGAGAATTTCTACCATAAGTGCTATGTCTATATTTAAATATTTGAAGTGTTTTCAGAATTACTTTAATTTTTCTAAAAATAATACTTGCTTATTGTTTCTCAAAACACATAAAATCAAGAAGAAAAAAGGAGCAGATCATCTAATATCTTAAATACAAATAAATATTAATAATGATATTATCATCCCAGGCATCTCTATCATATATACAAATAGAACAATACACCAATTGCAGGATATATAGAGATGGAAAATTAATCCTAAAAAATAGATTATTCATGACATTTTTAAAAACATAAATAAATAGTCTGTTTAAAAGAAATAGATTTTGGCCAGGCTCAGTGGCTCAGTTTGTAATCCCAGCACTTTGGGAGGCCAAGGCGAGTAGATTGCCTGAGCCCGCGGGTTTGAGACCATCCTGAGCAACTTGGTGAGACTTCGTCTCTACAATAAATAAAAAATTAACCAGGCATGGTAGCGTGCGTCTGTAGTTCCGGCTACTTGGAAGGCTGAGGTAGAAGGATCATTGGAGCCCAGCAGGTCAATGCTGGGGTGGCCGTGAGTGTGCCAATGCACTCCAGCCTATGCGGCAGAGTGAGACTGTAACTCAAAAAAAAAAAAAAAAGATGAAAGAAAGAAATAGATTTTGCCTTTCTTGGTAAATTTTAATTTCTCATTTCTTTTTCAGACAAAATGAACCTAATATAGATCAGAGTCTAGAGATGTATTTAATTACGCAATTGAGTAAAGAAAATCTGTTACAATTGGCTTATTTGACAGCATTAAATAGATATTGCAAAGTCATCCAGTAACACTAATTAAAGCAGAAAATATTATCATAAGGATGGCCCTCAGTAATTGGAAGGAAGGAAAACTCTTGCCCTTAGAAACAACCCAGAGAGCTTTTCCTTTTTTTTTTTTTTTTTTTGAGTTGGAGTCTCACTCTGTCGCCCAGACTGGAGTGCAGTGGCCGCTCCCAGCCACCGCAGCCTCGACCTGCTGGGCTCCGGCGATCCTTCCGTCTCAGCCTTCCAAGTAGCCGGAATTACAGGCATGCGCTACCATGCCGGGCGGATTTTTTTTTGTTTTTTGTTTTTGTAGAGATGAGGTCTCGCTGCCCAGGTGGGTCTCGAACCCACGGGCTCAGGCAATCCACTCACCTCAGTTTCCCAAAGGTGCGGGATTACAGGCTGAGCCACCGAGCCCGGCTTAGCTTTTCCATTTTATTAGTCACCTTCACTTTTACTTTTAGCCTTAATCTTGGTGGTGGGTCTTTCTCACTGTCTTCTATGTGGTTACTGTACAACCTAAGGTTATATCATTACAGGATCTATTTTCTCTTTGTGCTGCTAGATGCTGCCACTTGACAAGAATCTATCGCCTCACTTCACTTCCTCCTCCCTTCACAGTCATACAATTATCTGTCAGTTAAGATTGTATGTTTATCCAGGGACTGATCATTCACATATGAAGCAGTTGTGCATCTTCATACCTATGTAAATTACTTTCATACATTGTATGTCCACACCATGTCAAAGAGAAGCAGTTGCTCAGCATATGTAGTTTTAAACATTTTTAAATGTTTTGCATTCTTTATTTCATTAACTTACTAGCCTAAGAAAGAAAAGTTTTTGAAGTACATGAGATGTATTGCTTCTTTTCAGAAAATGAAGGAATTTAAAATGGGACAGTTGAATAATTTACTGGAAGGCACAGAATGAATTATAGGACAACTGGAGCCTGGAACCCAGTGCCTTGATTTCTAAAGCAGAACATTCTCCACTATATCAAGACACATACCTTGATTGATATTACCAGTGAGAATGAAAATATATTCTTCCCTCAGTTTCTTTGGTTCTGGGAATTTCCTCTAATACCAGTATCTGAGGATGCCCAAGTCTCTTATGTAAAATGGGGTATTACTTGCATATAGCTTACTCACATCTTCCTATATACTTTAAATAATCTCCAGATTATTTATGACATCTAATATAATGTAAATGTGCTATAAATGATTGTTATACTATATTATTTAAGAAATAATAACAAGAAAAAAATCTGTGCACGGTCAGTACAGACACAATCTTCTTTTCACCCCCGAATATTTTCCATTTAAAGTTGGTTGAATCGGTGAATGCAGAACTCACAGATATGAAGAACCAGTTGTATAGTAAAAAATTCACAAGAAAGTACATGGGAAATATTATTGCTTACTGCATTTTAGTATATATGAGCTAGAAATGTTATCACAAACTTATTCAAACTCCAACAGATTATGGTTGATTTGATTCCGGAAAGGCATTTTACTTGATTTCTTTTAATTCATTGCAGGCATTTCCTTTGAGAAAGCTCATTAACTGAACCAAAAATAGAAGAATAAGTTGTTCCATGCAATTTAGAACATCTGTAACTAGGTGCAATTTGTGTGTGTGTGTGTGTGTGTGTGTGTGTGTGTGTGTGTGTGTGTGTGCTTTATTCTTAATGAAACCAAATATAATTATGCCTGCTAGAAAAAGAATTTAGGGTAGGCAAATCGAGTATCTTAAGTTTGATTGACTACATTTTTATGTAAGGTTATATTTTTCTTCCTAAGTTAAGACACTAATTTTAGAGGCTTACATTTAGGTCAAAAGCTGAGCATTTTAAGTATCCATAACCGAGCAAATCATAGATCCTTAGTCCTAACTTCCAGTGATTAAGTGGTATTTGTCATTTCTGGGTATAAAAACTAGGCTTAGAAAAAATTTTAATGTAGGGAAATCATTCTAATGGAACCCCAACCTCCCTTTTCTTGGTTCTCTTGTTCAGCTCTTTATATATTCCAGGGCCTCTCTATTCATGGTCTGGTTCCCCTTCAAAATCCATTAAGGCCAAGTTATTATCCTCAAATGTGATGATGATTTATCTGAAAATAGGAACTATTGACTGACAGAATTCATTTTCCTCTTGAGTTCTATTCATTGTGATTGCTGTGTTGAACCAATATATGAGGTTCGAGTTGTTCCTCACAGCTGCTCCCTCTTTGGCACCTTCATACCTGACTTTACACACATTCTGTCAGCTGAAATCTAGAGTTGGGTTTCATGGGCTCAGAAGAATTGTCTTTGCATCATGATTTTGTTTCAGATTTATAATCCTTACTGAACTACAGACCATTCACTATAGCAGTTGAGGGGCCAATCCCTGGATTTTATATGTTGAATCCAGGGGTCTATAATGTCAAAGTGTGTGGCCTTGGCAGTGACTGGCCTTTCAATAATAGAAAGAAATTTTCAGCGGATCTAGCCCTTCTCAGCTGGGAATCTTTTTTAGAATACTGAAGCTCAGACTCCACTACCAGAGATTTGATTTAAACTTGTCTACAGTGGGCCCAGTCATAGGGAAATACTAAATGATCCTTAAATGACTCTTATTTCCAGCAAAGGTTAAGGTCCAGCAATATGACTTTGGTAATCATAGATACTCATCAGCATGCAGGAGAAAGGATGTCACAGGATTTCCCCAGGTAGAATCCATTTGCTTTACCTTTCAATAAAGATCACAGCATAACAAACACATGATAAGATAGATCTTATAACTATTGTATCTACAAATATTAGAAAAATAATTGATACCAGACATTCGGCTTAGGATTACTTAATTTTTGTGATGTTTAACTTCAAAATAGGAATATATATTCTTTCCATATATATGAAGGAAACCCTAAACCTCAGAATTTATTCATAAAAAATTGTGTATTTATTTTTACACTTCAATCACCTTCAAAGTACTCTCTCTCTATTTGATGCAATACATCTATTGAGAGGCTTTTTCCACCACTCAAAACAGTTTTTGAATTTGTCAATTTTAGCCTTTTAGTGCTTCTGCCATTTTTTGTTTTACCTCTTCCACATTGGCAAAACGTTTCCCTTTGAGGAATTTTTTTATCTAGGGAAAAAAACAAACAAAAAAAAGTCACTCAGAGCAAGATTAGAGGAACAGGGAGGGTAGGACACAGGGATCATTTTTGATTAAAACTGCTGAACACTGAGCGTGGTGTGGGCAGGTGTGCTCATAAATCATCCATCACAAAATGGGCAAATGCATTGAAAGAGTCTTCTAGCCAGGCTCGGTGGCTCAGCCTGTAATCCCGCGCCTTTGGGAGGCTGAGGTGAGTGGACTGCCTTAGCCCGCGGGTTCGAGACCCGCCTGGGCAGGCGAGACCTCATCTCTACAATAATATAAAAAAATTAGCCGGGCGTGGTAGCTCATGCCTGTAATTCTGGCTACTCGGAAGGCTGAGGCAGAAGGATCGCCTGAGCCCAGCAGGTCAAGACTGCGGTGGCCGGGAGCGGCCACTGCACTCCAGTCTGGGTGACAGAGTGAGACTCCAACTCAAAAAAAAAATAAAAAGAAAAAGAAAAAAAAAAGAAAGAATCTTCTAAAAAATTTGCTGAAGCTGAGCACACCCTCATACAATAACATTAGCTGATATACTGATTCTAATTAGTTGCTAAAACACTCACCTAGTGAGGGAAACCTGTCCTACAAAGGGCCTGCCCTCCAACTGTTTTTCTTTTTTTTGGTACTTCTCATATAACTATGGTTTGATTTATTCCTCTATAGTTAAGTAATAAGTTGACCTTAATGGCTCTGGTCTCTAGAACTCCATTACACTAAAGATAGAAACAGGACTACAAATATAATAATTTCAACTACAGGAAGTCCCCAATATACAAATGAGTTCGGTTCTGAGAACACACCCATAAGCCCATTTGTTGTAAGCTCAACAAAGTTAGCTTACATACCCAACTAACATGATTGGCTATAGAGTACTATATGTTTTTAACAGGTTAGACTAACACCCGGTGGAGAGAAATAATACACACAAAATGCACATGTGCATCATGAGCCTTTGTAACTTGAAATTTTGTATGTAGCGGACTTACTGTACTGTACTCGGGCCTTTATTTGTTTAAAGGGTAACTCTACTATCAACTAATGTGGGCTTGGGTGGTGTGGGCATAGTAATCATAATTTCTCAATAGTATCTGACTTCTATAGCTGAAAGGCAGTTTGAGAGATATAACTTAGACACTGAGATATTGGAATCATTGTCTGATGTCAGTAGTTTTGGAGACATTTGTCATATTCATCCTTTCTGGAGAAAAAGGAACTTAGTGTAGAGATTATATACACAGTGTATAGGAACAAAAACATAGTTAGACAAAACAAAAAGTTATTAAAAGAAACAAAAAAGTATTAAAAGAAAAACCCAACTATACTTACATTGAAGTTCTAAAAAAACTCACAAAATAAGCAAACAAATCTGAGTTTTTGAGATCTTAAGAATATTAGAAAGTGAAAGAATGAAAAAGATACCAAAGAACAGATTAAAAAGCAATTGGAAAATCAAGTTGTCATAAAATATCTTAGTTCCATTAGAGAGAGAGAGAGAGAAACTGTGTTGGAAAGAAAGGTGGAAGGTTAAACAAGCTTTCCCAGAGAAGAAAACTATTTTGTTAAAAAGATAATACATGTTTTAAAACCATTATCATTATATAATTATTCAGAGTCCAGTATATAAGGTGTATTAGTCCTATTTAATGTAGTGGAGTTATAAAATGTATAATTTAATTAGTTAATACAATCTTTAAGTAACTATAACCCATAGACCTTGGAAAAAAGCATTGCAAACTTTTCAAACTGAGATTAATTTTAGACAGCACGCTAATGCTAAATCTCTCCTACTTCCATCTCTAGTCTAATTGTACAATATTTCATGCCAAGCAGATATGGGCTTCTTTTTGGTAACATAAAGGAATATATAATGCCTACTGTTTTTAGTAATACAAAAATGCCTGTAAGACAAATGCCTGTGACCATGTGCAACACCTGACTGTCTTTGAAATATATTTAAAGGAAGTTCAGCTGGTAAGTATACAGTATTCATGGAGGAACTATAAAGTTTATATGTACTTTATAAAAATATTCATGTATATTTCTGCGTGATCTTCTCTTGGTGCTCCTCCCTTCAAGAAAAGAGAGCAAGTTTACTGATGTAGTCTTTAATATTGCTGTCACCCAGCATCTGAAGAATGGTTTAAAACTAGAGGAGGACTATAAAATAGTTACTATTACTCAGTAATGCCAGTGTCACACAAATGTTGACTATATTAAATATTAGCAACTGTCACAGATGAGTGTGCCTTTGACTACCCTCAGGGCATGGGTCTAGTGGGGGACTGCCTTTCACCAGACTCATAGTATTTGAATTCCAAATGACTGCTAAACAAGTTTTTCAAGGTAAAGTTTTAGAATCAGAATGAATTCTGCAGTTTAATAAATGCACGTGAGAAAAAGTGTAATTTGCTCTTGAAAAATTTTATTAAAGGGGTACAGATATCCTTGTGAATATATACATGCTTCTAGGTCATTTACACTTATAAAATTTATCATTGGCCCTATTTACAAACTTCGTTTAAGTCATATTTCTTGTACCCCAAAGACTTTTATTTCAAAGAAGACATTGTCCTGGATTTGCGCTCCATTACAGAAATGGATGTCACTTTAGGGGCTTTGCATATTGAACATAGGGATGATGCCTTGAAATCCTTTCTCTACAATGCAAAGTCAGATACTGTGCAAAAGGACAAACATATGATTTGCTGTTATCCTCCTCATGCGAGTGGCCCCTTAGTCTAATCAACGCTGAGTTTGAGAAAATTACTTTTTTCTAGAGGACAGTTGTGCATGGGCATCTGGCCTAGAATGAGAAAACCAGGTGGTGTTGCTGGCACTGCCATGAAGGATTTTGGGCACATCATTTACCTTCCTTGACCCTCAGCACTCTTGTTTATAAAGTGAAGATGATACTTTTGTTTCATGAAGAAATTTTGAGGCTTTTTAAAATCCTTTGTAAACTATAATGATTTATGCAAATAACTATATGTGAATCTGTTTTTATAATTCATCAAGGTTACATGAGGTATCAAATATGTAGTATTTCACATACCTTCTTTTGTTTTCTTTTCCAAACAACTCTGCAACTCTGGCACACAGGGTTTGGGTTATCAACTGTCACGTAACAAACTACCTCAAATTATAGCTGAAATCTTGTCACATAGTTTTGTACATCAGGAATTTGGAAAGTCTCTTCTGGGAGATGTGTCTCTGAGCTTCCTGTGGTGTCAACTGGGGTAGCTGGAACCAGAGGATCCACCAGAGAATCCACCTTAATACACTTCTTCACTCACATATCTGATGCCTTGGAGCCCTTTGCTTCTCTCTCTCTCTCTCTCTCTCTCTCTCTCTCTCTCTCTCTCTCTCTCTCTCTCTCTCTCTCCTGGCTTTCCATCCATTAGGACTTATCCATGTGGTTTCTCACAGCATGATGATCTCAGGGTAGTCATTCTTTCTTACATGGAGGCTGGCTTCCAGGAGAGGAATTGTTCATCTCAGCTAAGGGATGTGCCCAGAACTGACACCATTATCTCCAGTGTATTCTTTCTATTGGCCAAAGTGATAAGAAAAGAGAGAAAAAATTTTAAAATTCTACTTCTTAATAAGGTGGTCAGTCATGTCAGCTGGGTTTTGAATCAGATCTGACACGCTCTCTTCTACTGCTTATGTTTATGTTTTTCTGAGGTACGTTTAACACATGAATACATACAGCGTCTCCTATGATACATGAATACATACACACAAAACCTTAGATGCTAAAGGCAGCTATTATCTGCTATTTTATATTTGAAAATATCTATTCACTTGACAAGTGCACTCTTTTTGTCACATTGATGATTGATAGTTGTAAAATGCTCAGATGCTGAAGTTGGATGATATACCAAGGTGGAATATTTTATACTTTATTTTGGCTAAGCTATAGAGGCAGCTACCCCCACTGCATAAAACCAATCATGCTTTTCATAGGTTTGAAGTGTGGAAATGCATTTGTGGTATATGTGGTATATCAGTGGTTATATGGCCACTATATTCCTTAGAAAAGTTGATTAATTAGGCCAGCACATTCCTGTCAGAAAACAGAGGATTTATGTTTCTAAAACTGTCATGAGTTTTCTTATGAGTGCTTACAGATCTTTACAAGGAGCTTAGTAACCATGGCAAAAATCTTACCAAGGCTGTCCTTCAACATTGTGAAGTAGACTTTGAGGAAGCATTTGCTTTTTGTTTGTTTACAACTTGATCATTTTCCATTCATTCTGGGGAAATCTCAATATTGGTTTTCCTTCCCTAACCGTTATATCATCTTCTCAGCTTCTGTTTCTCCCAACATTCTCCTTTCGTTCTCTCTTTGCTCCCTTTCCAAAGGATTTGGTCATTCAACTCCATAAGGTATACCTCCAAAAAGGTCACACCATTTATAAGAGTCAGGACAAGAAGTAAGAGTGGAAGTATGAACTCCCTGCTCACTTGTCTATACTTCCGTTCACTTCTTCGATGTGAAAATGCATGAATATGAAGGGAGTCACAACCTTAAAGACCAAGTGCTTTATAGGAAACACTGAGGAGTAATGTAGGCTGGATGCAACTATAACAGAACTTCATAGTCTATCTATTTTTGTCTTACTTTTTTCCTATTGTTTATACATTTCAGACATGAGTAAACAAACATTTCTCAATTAAAAAAAAATCAATGTTAGCTGACATTCAGTCTCATTGTGGGGAAGACAATAAGGAGTGGTGGAGAGTATGGCAAGCAGAAGGACATAAGCAGTACATAGAAGGTATGGGCATTACTTGACTTCAGGTGACTGAAGTCATGAAAATGTAAAACTATTATTGCCAGATCACATTTTAAAATGAATTGTCCTGATTTTTAAATGTTGATGACTATTTACACATTTAAAGCAAAATATAATATTATATAGGCCAATGAAACGTGTTCATGGGCCAAATTTTGTCCATTGACAACTAGTTTATAAATCTGTTCTTGACTCTAGACTCTGATTTTCCTCTTTAGTTCTAGATTCATAGTCAGCTGCTCCTATAGCCGTATCAAATATCTACAATTCATACGCTTAATACCTCCAGTTGGAGCTTTGACCATTTTTTCCCCCTCAAACTTTCCTATCTGAAGAAACGGCCCCATTATCAACTTAGTAATGAGTCTTCATCATTTTTTTCTAATTTGGCCTGTAGCTAAATTCATGCACAAGTTATATCATCTCTAATACTCAAAATATAGCTAGAATATATAAACTTCTCTCTGTCTTCACTACCACCAATCTTTGCATGATTTATCTTCCTGACCATAGCAACAACCTTTAGATTAGCCTCTGCCTTTATTCTTCCTCCATTTGATCTATACTATATCAGCACTGGAGAAATATTTAACAGCAATAAGAAAAACAGCAGCAACAACATTATTCCTCTGCATAATATCTTTCAGTGACTTTCACTGCAATGGGAATAAATTTCATATATTTTCCGGTGGCCTGCCTCTTTATAACATCATTCTGTCACTCACCATTCTTGAGCTTTACACTGAAGAAGCCAAGCTCTTGGTCATTTCAGGATCATAGTGTTTGCATCTTTCCTCCTGCTTTGAATAGTTGGCTCCTGCTCTGTTGCAAATCTCATCTCAAATGTCTTCTCAGAAAGTAAGTTTCTGAAGATCACTGTGGGGGAGGAGCCAAGATGGCCACTGTGGAGCAGCAGGTCAGCATAGCTCTCACCTAAAAAGACAGAGGATAGGGATGCCACAGCATTAGACAGATACCCAGAACACTTGTGGACAAGTTAAACATCATGAACTTAGCAAAGGTCTCTATGAGTGTACAGACTCCAGAAAGCCATGGTAGGCACATAATTCTAGGATCTTCCTACCCCTGCTGTGCGCCAGATATACACAGAAAAGGAAGATCTATTCAGAGAAGGAGAGGGGTGAGTGATTATAAGCTACTTTGAATCAGTTTCTTCCTCTTAACAGTGCATGAAATGTCAGTTTCACATAGGAGGAAGCAGTAGTGGACTTCCAGCATCCAGGTAGGATAAGGAGTGGTTCCCATGCAGGGAAGCCCTTTTGCAGGGTGAATCTAACTGACATACCCCTCGTGGGCAGCTGGTAGAGCAACAGATTGGCACTTCTCTGGCAGGGCAAGGCAGAGAGTGGGAATCCAGCTGTTGATTAAAGGAGACATTCTGAACATGTTGGGAAGGTTGAAACTCCTTGCACCCAGCAGGATCTCCTTGAGCACACAGAGACCAAAGAGGCAGGCATGAGAATTTAGGTATTCCATGCCCTTGCTGCAAGCTAGGCATGTATAGGAGTTGAGTTCATACTGGGAGATGGAGGGAGTGAGTGATTCTGGGACTTGTTGGGTTGATTCAACACCCCCCACAAATCCCCACTTGCCAGCCATCAATCACATGCAGCAGGGAGTAGAGAAACTAGCCCTACTAGTTTAGCTATGGAGAGAATAACAGAACCTGCCATAGGGTGGAGCTCTTCCCTCTCTCACTGAGTAGAGAGTTCTGAGACAAATGAGGAAGGATTGAAGGGCAAGCATCTCTCAGAATTTTAAAGATACACTACATGAAAAAGCAGCCAGCAGAGCATAAACAATGGAAACCCCCCAAAACAAACTGTCCCAGTTGACAGCCATAGAAGCAGAGAATGGATGACACAAATCAACAGGAACCAAGAAAAAAATGAAGAAGAAATTGTACTGGAAGTAAAAGTGAAGATGGCCAACTTAAAAAAAAAATCTACTCTGAAATAATGGAAATAAAGAGCTCCATTCTTGAATCAATAACAAAGTAACAAGCATTGAGAACAGGCTCAACCAAGCAGAGGAAAGAATCTCAAACCTTGAAGATCAAAATATGGAATTAACACATTTGTTAAAAAACATAGAAAAAATAAACTCAAAAAGAAGGAACCAAACCTCAGAGAGCTGTATGACAATCAAAAACCCAAATAAGAACACTATAGAACAAATGCTCCATGAGGTCTTCAAGAGAATTTCCCCTATCTTGCTAGAGAGATGACCATCCAAGTACAAGAAATTCAGAAAACCACTGCAAGATATTACATGAGAAGACCATAATCAAGACACATACTAATCTGCCTCCAAAAGGCAAGCACAAAAGAAAAAATCCTAAATACAGCAAGAGAGAAAGGCCAGATTACCTACTGCAGAAAACCCATCAGAATCACTCCAGACGTGTCTGCAGAAACACTACAAGACAGAAGGGATTAGAGTCCAATTTTTAATGTTCTTAAGATAAGCACTTCCAACCAATAATTTCCTACCTTGCCAAGCTAAGGTTCATCAGTCATGTAAAAAAAAAAATCCTTCCCCAGATATCAAATCATCAAGAGAATATGCCACCTCCAGACCAGGCTTTCAGAAATAGTTAAGAAGGTGTTGAGCACAGAAAAAAGTGGGCCATGCACATCACAAAAGTACAGGCAAACACAGAGCAACCATAAAAATGAAAACACACACACACACACACACACACACACACACACACACACATACAAATGCAAAAGTTAAAAGTAAACAAAGCAATTCCATAGAGTCCTATGACAAGGATAAACTCACATGGCAACAATCAACTTGAATATGAATGGGCTAAATGTATTACTGCAGGTATTGTACCACTGCAGATATATAGACTGGCAAACTGGATTAAAAAAAAAACATAATCCAACAATCTGCTGCCTCCAGAAAACTCATCTCACTGCAAAAGTCACACACAGAATCAAGGTTGGAGGCTGGAAAATAACCTTTCAGGTAAATGCAAAACAGAAGAAAGCAGGTGTAGGTGTTCTAATGTCTAACAAGCAGTTTTCAAGTCATCAAAAATTAAAAAGGACTTGGAAGGACACTGCATAACGATACAAGGCTCAATTCACCAGAAAGAAATATTCATCCTAAACATATATGCACTCAACAATAGAGCACCAGGTTTTATAAGACAACTACCAAGCAAATTAAAAGAGGACATTGACTCTCATACAACCATAGTAGGAGACATAAATACATTGTTAACAGATTTAGACAGATAGATCATCAAGGCAAAAAACCCAACAAGGAGATCCAGAACTTCAACTCAATGCTCAATCAACTGGACTTACTAGACATCTACAGAAACTTCACCCAACAAATACAGAGTATACTTTTTATTCATCAGCACATGAAACATATTCCAAGATTAATCACATTCTTGAATATGTCAAGTGTGAGAAAACTTCAAAAGATTGAAATGATACCATGCATCTTCTCAGATCACAGTGGAATAAAAATAAATATTGCCACCAAGAAGATCCTCCCAAAACACATAAAGATATGAACTCTAAACAATATGCTATTGAATGACTTCTGAGTCAGCATGGAACTCAAGAGAGAAATAAAAAAATTCCTGTAAACAAACAAAAATCAAAGACACATCTTACCAGAATCTCTGGGATGCAATGAAAGCGATATTAAGAGGAAAATTCATAGCACTGCATGCGCAAATGAAGAAAACAGAAATATTATAGCTAGATAACCTAAAGTCACACATAAAGGAGTTGGAAAAACAAGATCACCTAAATCCTAAGCACAGCAGAAGAATCCAGATCACCAATATAAAATCAGAGTTGCAGGTTATAGAAGACAAAAATATCATAGAAAGGACCAACAAGTGTGCTACTGTCTCCTGCAGCATTGCCAGTTTCCCTTGCCACTCTCACAGGTGAGACTGGAGCATATCACACCTCCTGTTATGCCAATGAAGGCCATATTTGTGATGAAGAATGACAGCCTAGTGCAGGGCACCATCCATTTTGAGTAGAAGAAAAATGAGTCAGTTATGGTAATGGGACATTACCAGGATTGACTGAGGGCCAGCATGGTTTCCACATTCGCCAGTTTGAAGACAACATACAAGACTGTATCAATGCAGGTCCTCCCTTTAATCCTCTATCCGAAAAACACAGTGGGCCAAAGGTTCAGGAAAGTCATGTTGGAGACCTGGGTAATGTAACTGTTGGCAAAGATGATGTGGCCGAAGTTTTGATTGAAGATTCTCTGATCTCATGCTCAGGAGACCATTCCATCATTGGTCACACAATGGTGGTCCACGGAAAACCAGATAACTTGGGCAAAGGTGGAAATGAAGAATGTACAAAAACTGGAAATGCTGAAAGCTGTTTGGCTTGTGGTGTCATTGGGATAGCTCAATAAACATTTCCTAGGATATGGTCTGCATCCCAATAACTCATCTGCTAATCCTGCTAGCTATAGAAATGTAAGTTGGTAAACACTAAACACTGTAATCTTACAGTGTAATTGTGTGACTTTTAAAAAATTGCTTTAAGTATTTGTAATGAGAACTGATTTTTGATTACTTGGAAAATTTATATAGTTTTACAAAACTCATACTAGCTTAAAACGGAAGAAAGCAAGAAAGAAAGAAAGAGAAAGAGAGAAAGAAAGAAAGAAAGAAAGAAAGAAAGAAAGAAAGAAAGAAAGAAAGAAAGAAAGAAAGAAAGAAAAGATGAAGAAGGACACAAGCTGGTTCTTTGAAATAAGATTGACGGCCCCCTAGCCAGATTAAATTTTTTAAAAAGAGAGAAAAACCCAGATAAATACAATTAGAAATGCAAAGGGTCACAACTGATCCTGAAGAAATTAAAATGATTATCAGAGATTACTATAAAAGCCTGTATGCAACTAAACTAGAAAACCTAAAGGAAATGAAGCACTTTCTGACCTCACATCACATTCCCAGGTTTAAACAATAAGAAATTGAAATGCTAAGCAGACCAATAACAATCCAAGAAATCGACTCAGTCATAAGAAATCTACCCATTGAAAAAGTCCCAGAACTGATGGCCTGCTAGCGAAATTTTACAGGACATACAAGGAGGAGCTGAAACCAAACTTATTGAAAGTATTCTGAGCAATCAAGAAAGATGAAATGCTACCCAATTCGTTTTATAACGTAAACATTATGCTGATACCCAGGCCTGGCAAAGACCCAACAAGGAAAGAGAATTACAGACCAATCTCTTTGATGAACATAGATGCAAAATTTCTAAATAAAATTCTAGCAATTCAGATCCAACAACACATCTCAAGGATCATCCACCATGATCAAGTGGGCTTCACACCTGGGATACAGAGCTGGTTTAACAATCATAAGACCGTAACGTAATTCAGCACATGAACAGATGTAAAACCAAGAATCACATAATTATATCATTAGATACAGAAAAAGCATTCAACAAAATCCAGCATCCCTTCTTGATAAAAAACTCTTGAGCATCTAGGCATAGAAGGACTATTCCTCAAACAGTAAGAACCATCTATGATAAACCCAAAGCCAATATTTTTCTCAATGGGCAGAAATTGGAAGCACTCTCCCTGAGAACGGGTACAAGACAAGGAAGCGCACTCTCATTCCTCCTGTTCATCATAGTATTGGAAGTCCTAGCCAGAGCAATCAGGCAAGAGAAGAAAATCAGAGGTATTCAAATAGGAAAAGAGGAAGTCAAGCTATTTCTTTTTGTGGACTATAAGATTCCATATCTTGAAAATTCTAAGTCAGGCATGGTGACTCATGCCTATAATCCCAGCACTTTGGGAGGCTGAGGTGAGAGGATTGCCTGACCTCATGGGTTTGAGACCAGTCTGGGCAACTTGGTGAGACCTCACCGTTACAAAAAATAAAAAAAATTAGCTGGGCATGGTGGCTCATGCCTGCAGTTCCAGCTACTTGGAAGGCTGAGGCGAAAGGATCACCAGAGCCCAGCAGGTCGAGGTTATGGTGGCTGTGAGTGTGCCACTGCCCTCCAGCCTAGGCAATAGAGTAAGACTCCAGCTGGAAAACAAAACAAAAAAATTCTAGAGAGTCTTTCAAAAGTTTCCTCACTCTGATAATCAACTTCAGTAAAGTCTTGAGGTATAAAAATCAATGTGCAAAAGACAGTTGGATTTCTATACACCAGCAACTAGTAGACAAAATGCCAAATAAATACACAGTCCCATTCAAAACAACCACACACAATAAAGAAATTCCTCCACAGTCACTTAACCAGAGAAGTGAAAGATCTTTACAACAAGCACTACAAAACACTGCTCAAAGAAATCAAGGATGACACAAACAAATGGAAAAATATTCCATGCTCATGGATTGAAAGAATCAATATTGTCAAGATGTTCATTCTACCCAAGGCAATCTACAGATTCAATGCATTACTCGTCAAATTACCAACATCATTTTTTTCAAATCTGGAAACAACAATACAGATATTAATATGGAACAAAAAAGAGCACAAATAGCAAAAACAACCCTCAGCAAAAGGAACAAAGTGAGAGGTATCACACTTCCAGACTATAAACTTTACTACAGGACCAAAGTAACCAAAACAGCCTGCCACTGATAGAAGGATAGACACATAGACAAATGGAGCAGAACAAAGATTATGGAAGCAAAAACTCAATCTCTCAACCATCTCATCTTTGACAAAGCCTCTAATAACAACCACTGGGGACAAAAGATGTTGGGAGAACTGGCTGACCAAATGCAGAAGAATGAAGCTGGACCCCGGCCTATCACCATATACAAATATCATCTCTGAATGGATCAAAGACCTAAACATAAAATCTCAAGCTATAAGAACGCTAGAAGAAAATGTGGGAAACACTCTTATTCACATCAGAGTAGGCAACAACTTCTTGATCAAATCCCCAAAAGCAAATGCAATAAAATCTAAGATGGACAAGTGAGACCTCATCAAACTAAAAAGCTTTTACACAGCAAAAGAAACCATATAGAGAATGGGGTCACAACCCAAAGGATGGGGAAAAAATTATTAATTATGGATCTGACAAAGGTCTAACATCCAGGACCTACAAGGAACTCAAAAAGAACTGAAAAGAAAAAAAAATCCTATTAAAAAGTGGACAAAGGACATGAACTGTCACTTTTCAAGAGGATAAACAAGCAGCATATAGGTACCTGAAAAAAAAAATGCTCAGCCTCACTAGTCATCAGAGAAATACAAATCAAAGCTACAGTGAGGTACCTCCTGACTCCAGTAAGAATGACAATTGTTAATAAATCAAAAAACAACAGATGGTGGTATGGGTTTGGAGAAAAGGGAATGCTACTACACTGTTGATTGGAGTGCAAGCTAATTCAACCTCTATGGAAAGCACTGTGGTGAATTATAAAATAACTAAAAATTCACCTTCCATATGATCCAGCAATCCCTTTCCTGGGAATATACCCAGAGGAACATACATTTTTCTACAAAAAAAGACACCTTCACATGCATGTTTATAGCCACACTATTCACAATAGCAAAAACATAGAACCATAGAAAGTGGAATGGATAAAGAAAATGTGGTACATGATAGAGTATTATACAGTCATAGAGAAGAACAAAATGATGAACTTTGCAGCAAATTGAATGGAGTTGGGGACCATCATACTTACTGATCTGTCACAGGAGCAAATGATTGAAAACCGCATGTTCTCACTCACAAGTGGGACCTGACCATTAATCACGTTAGCACAAGGGAGGGATTGGCAGTCACTGGGCACTGCCAGGGGAGGGAGAGGGGCACATAACAGCACAAAGGGTACCTAGTCCTAAACCAGGAGAAGTAAGGACGAGTTTGGGGCCCAAACTTCATCTGCATGCAGCCTATAATCCAGACTTGTACCCCACATCTCTATAAACAAACAAACAAACAAATAAATAAATAAATAGAAAAGCATTCCCTGATTACCTTATTTAAAGGAGCCCCAACACTGAATTATCTCTCTACATCTTTGTGAAGACACTGCGATTATATTACAATTTTACTTATGTCTTTACTGGCAATAACTTCTCCCCCTCACCCCTAAATGTCAACTCTGTGAGACAGAGATCTCAATCATCCACCTTGTTTGCTTTCAGTAGCCATATTATCCAGTCTCACACACATTACTTTCAAGATACACTGCTTGAATACCTATAGAGACATACTTAGTGTGAAGACATGGGTATACTCCAAAGTCTCAATATCTTAATGTGTTATCTGGACCTGCCAGCATTACTTATGTCTGTCAGCACCAGCTTTCCCTTCTCTTCTGAAGCAGCCACTAAACTCCCTCACTGGGTTTCTTCATAGATGTTGTTTCTTCTGCCCATAACTATTGTTCAACTCATGCTACTTTTGGCTAACTAACTCTTCCTCCTCCTGCATTTCTTTCAACTCTCAGCTGAATGTTTCCCTGCCTGACCCTCATTCCACCACCTGAGATGCCAAGGTTCCCCTGAAAATGTGCTTTTATGTACTTTTAATTGGTCTCAATGATAATTACCTCGTTTTCTTGTTGTTATTTTTTGTTTACCACCTATAAGAACATAGTTTGTCAAGTTTATTACAACCTTACCAGTGTCTTACAAACTTCCTGGAACAGAGTAAAGACTCAATAAGTATTTGTTGACAAGCATGTGTAGGTCCCCCAGAATACAAATCAGTTAATAGCAACAGAAATCAATTTGTACAGCACAGGCTGTCACCCTCACTTATAAGGGCAGGATCTTCATGCTCTGAAAAGTTCTCCTCCATTGCTTTTGGGAGATCTCAAGAGCCTTGCCTATGTTCTCATGAACTACTTATATCAGCCACTGTGAAGTTTGCTGTTTTCTCTCCTTATCTTTGAACCACGGCTTTATAAATGTTTTCCACCAACACGGTCACATGAAGGTATTGTATCCCAAGCTCTCAGCAAGATAGAGTTCCATTTGTCTATCTTGATACCACTGCCAGTCTCTGCCAACACACATACTATTGCTGCTCTAGAAGTGTGTAGTGCTTCAGAACGTTCTGTGGAGACCCATTCTGCTGAGGAGAGAAAGAGAAGATCCCTTGCTTTCCTCTGAATTGTACCTCATGACAATAATGACATCTTGCATTCTTGTGTTCTGTAGACTTTTTTTTTAGAGTTTCCATTATGTGTTCATAAGTTTTAAACTGCATGATCACCTCTCTTAGGTTCTAGACCTAAATCTAGGAGGCCCTGAGTGAGAGACAAATCCAGAAATGGTTCTATACTTTTCCTTTTTACTTTCTTTGATTTTATTTTAAAAATGTGGGGTTCAATTCAGGATCAGGTATACAAGTGGTCATCATACAGGAAAAGTTTGGGCCTCCCTTTGGTCCCCACTTTGCCTGATTTGAGGTCAGGTATGCTTATGTTGTGTCCCCTTCACCCTCACACCGGCAGTATCCCCCTACCACCAATCCCTTTCTTATAGTATTATGGTAAATGGTAAATGTTCTGGGTCCACTTATGAGTGAGAACATGTGGTACTCTGTTCTTTGTTCCTGTGATAGATCACTGAGTATGATCTATCTATCCATCTAAGTTGTGCAAAGTCCCTATATTTGTCCTTCTTTATGACTGTGTAATATTCCATTGTGTATATGTCCACATTTTTTTTTTATTCCGTCTGGTTTCAGTGGGCAGCCCAGCTGGTTCCATGTTTTTACTATTGTGAATAGTGCTGCAATAAAAATGCTTATGTAGGTATCTTTTTTGTAGAATGATTTGAGTTCCTCCAGATATATTCCCATTAGGGGGATTGCTGGGTCATATGGAAGGTTGATTTCTAGTTCTTTAGAAATCACCACACTGTTTTCCAAAGAGGTTGCACTAGATTGCATTCCCACCAGCAATGTAGAAGCATTCCTTTTTCTCTGCATCCTTGCCAGCATCTGTTGCTGTTTGTTTTATTAATGATGGCCATTCTTACTGTGGATAGGTGATATCTCGATGTGTTTTGATTTGTATTTCTCTGATAATTAGTGAAGCTGAGCACTTAGAATCACTCTACTCTGCTGGGAACCGCAGCTTCGACATCTCTCTTCAAGGAGATTCTCTTGACATCCCTCACATACGTAGATCCCTGGAGAACATGTCTCAGCTGCTTCCAGGACATGGGATACAATTAGGGTCCCCACAATATCTTCCAATTTTGTTTCAGTAAGAAAACAGATATGGCAGCTACGTGCATTTGGACCTGTGTTCTGGTCAACTGGAAAATGGTTTCCTGTTCAAGCATGATGAACTACCAGGTTTTGCCATATGTTGTGACACTCTACAAAGACAAAATAATATATATGGTTTTGACATCACAGAGCTAGTAATAGGACTAGGGTACAGACATATTTATAGCAAATCCATCATAATCATCAGGGATCCCAGCCAAAGCCTCCTTCTTTCTCCTTTTCCTGTACTACCACTGAGGACTCCATTCTGAGGAATTTCATATGCATATAAAAGGGAAAAGCACCCATGTGAGAGCAAGGACTAGGAATGACGAGGAGTCTGCTTTTTTGCAGAGAATGTTCTTTCAATGTGTACAGTGACTAAACTTTTCCATTGAAAAAAATTTTCCACTCAGATAAATCCGCCACACTTTTATGAGCAAATGCAAAACAGGATGATAGACACTGAACAACCTGGAGACAGCCTGACCTGCCTTTTATTGCCTTCAAGGAGCCAATTTGAGCTCTGAGCAGTGAAATGAGTCAGTGCTTGAGAAATACAGAAACACCAGATGAGACTTCAGAAGAGATTTTTTGTTGAAACACAAGAGCTGGAACAAAATAGAAATCTTATTCTTAGGAAAATTAGAGGAGACAGAACCACCCTTGAGAGCAAATGTTTAAATCAAGGGAAATAAAAATCATTAAGGAAAACACAAATAAACTAAAGAAAGATTTTACTATGTTTTAGGCCTTGCTTTCTAGGAGGGACCAGAGGAATGAATGGATATGACTGGAAACAAACAAACAAAAATCATTAAGTACTGTGAAAAGAATTGCTTCAGCATAGAAGTCATATATATCTAAACTTTCATATCTCCATTCATCCATCCATCCATCCATTTATCCATCCATCCATCCATCCGTCCATCCATCCATCCATCTATTACACAGACATATATATATATATATATATATATATATATATATTACTTTTGTCATATTTTAAAACAGTGCATGATTTATGAAAGTATCCACATATAAATTCAAATTACATGCATTGTAGGGCCTTTGTTGCTTTTTACCACATGCAACAGCGCTGTAAGCTAATACTTCGTGTCTATGAAGAAAAATAATAAGAAAGCATTATTCACAGTAGGTATCAATGTATTCAGACGTGCACCACAGCCTGGATTCTTGCTGTAATGAAATAAATCCCCACTAGGGGGAGCAAGGGAATAAATCTCGGTAGCCTCAGTCCAGGCGCCTTTCCAATTAAGGTACACTCCATCCCAGAGGAAACTGCTCAGTTGTTTTTTTTTTTTTCCTGGTGAATCATTTGCAGACTGCATTTCTCTGTGGGAAGTTTCTTTCAGATTTATTTTCTCTAGTTTTTTCAGCAGTTTTCTTTGGTTGTAAATCCATGCTGTGGTTGAGCAGCAAAGCAATAATCCCACAAGCTCCAGCAGGGGTGTATTTTTCTACAGGATTTTTAAAACCTTGCACATTCACTCACAGCAGAGCCTTCCCCGGTGCCTTGCCAAAGGTAGCACTCTGGCAACCGAGCCTGGGGCTGGGAGAGAGAATACAATTAGATGGCGAGGGGAGACACGGCTTAGGGACGCTTTTGGAACCGCTTAATGACTCAGAAAGATATCAGGGAAGCAGGCAGGTCAACACAATAGAATGTAATTAGCAAATGCAATTAGCATCCGCATATAAATCCCTCCCCCTCGACGTTCTCCTTTGGATTGCCAAGGCAACCCAGGCAGCCTCCGCCTTTTCCACCTCCTCTGTTCCTGCCACCCCAGCCTCCCTCTCCTTCTCCCTCACTGACTTTGCCCTTGGAGTTGTTTTTGGCAGGTGCACCTGGATGAACGGGTGAGGGTGGTGAACGGGGAAACCGGAGAGAAGGAAAGTGGGGACCCGGGCTTTAAAGTTGGGGTTTTTTTGGGGGGAGGGGTCGGTTCACACTCTTTTCAGGATATAACCTATGCCAGTCTGGGAATATTTTATTACTATTTGTGACCATTAGCTGGCATGAGAAATGTATTTCTTGTCACCCTAAGGTGACAGTTTGCAGATGGATAGGTGGAAGTACCTAGGTACTTCACTCTGTTCTGTGTGCATATTACACATTTCAATCTGTCATTAGGGCTAGTTTGCTGTTAGATAAACAATATTTCAAGTTCATTTTCAGGGTCACGAGTAGCCAGAAAAGAAATGAGGATGACTAACAGTTGTATAATATATACAGTATATATACTCATATATAATATATAAAAAAGTATTCCAGTATGTTGACATCAAATATTAATATATCATTATATAAAAATGATCTGTGTATATTAATATATTATTACATAATAATATTTTATGAATAGTAGCCCATTATATATAATACATGTACAGAAGTAACATCTGAGTGAGAACTGTTATTGAAGGAAAAAAGGCACTTTATTGTTTTTAATGAATTTTTTTTGCTTTTTATCATATTAAGCAAATATATGGTTTTAAAGATGCAAAACCGACCACAAAATTAAAACACATTTTAAAATAAAAATATTATTATCAGTTGGAAAAAATAAGTTATAGAATTTAGATGAAGTCAATAATGCTAGTAATAGCAAAACCTTTACTGCATGCTTTTTGTATGCCAGGCAGAACTCAAAGCACCCATTTGAGGGAAAAAAAGCCTAAGAATAAGTATTTTTATATCACTTTTTTTTTTCAGATAAGGGAACTGAGAAATAGAGAGAGCCTGTCCAAAATTACTTAGCAGTATAAACCACCATGTGTTACTGCCTTTCATATTCAAACCTACATTACAATTTTTTCATGAAATTGCATACTTTTTTTTATTTTAAAGATGTGGGGTACAAATAAGGGTTAGGTATACAAGTGGTCATTGTACAGGCAAAGTTTGGGACTCACTTTGGTTCCTGCTTCACCTGATTTGAGATCAAGTTCCGTTATTGATGAAGTGGCCCCTATCCCCTGGCAGTTTCCCATTACTGCCAGTCCCTTTCTTGTAGTATTATGATAATTGTTCAGGGTCCACTTATGAGTAAGATCATGTGGTACTCTGATGTTTGTTTCTGTGATAGATCACTGATTGTTATAGATTCTAAGTCCATCCAAGTTGCTGCAAAGTTCATAATTTTGCCCTTCTTTATGGCTGTGTAATATTCCATCATGTATATGTATCATATTTTTAAAAATCCTGTCCACTTTCAATGGGCAGCACATTGGTTCCACCTTTGGGTATATTCCTTTAGAGAGAAAGAGCAGAGGAAAAGTTGGCAGATTGATACTATTAACCATAATTAACCTTCATGTCAATGTGATGTGGATTGCCCAATGATCTTATGGATTTTGGGGTCAGACAGGAATGAGTTTACATCTGGGCTTCACCACTTACTAACCTGATAGGCTGAGGTCTCAGCCTTAGTTTCCACACGTGTCAATGACCTAGTAATTAGTATCTCTCTTCCAGCCTGCCCACGTCTCTCTAAGTCCTCACCACCACCACCACCACCACCACCCCAATACCCTGATTTCAGACATTGTGTTCTTCCTTTTTGATATAGGAGGGGCCTGATAAACTCATTCAGACAACATTTTAGTTTTACAATATTTCTCTAGGTTATTAGTACTACTAAAAAGACCCAACTAGAAATGAAATTACTAATGCCAAAGGTATAGTTAATCTACCTTCTCACCAATAAGCATGTCTCATTTATGTTCAATTTTCATTTCCAAGAACAGTGGCCAGCTTATAGAGGGGGTGTTAGATGTACATTTGTTGAATGGATAAATGAATAAATGAGTGAAGAGTAATCTTGAAAAAAAAAAAGAAAAGAAATACTGAGGGGATGAAATCCTTAATACAACTCTCTAATTTGCATTCTCTTGGTTATTTGCATTTTCTGCCTAAACCTTAACGAGTTTTCTTTCTGAGTCATTGATATAGAGCATACAAAGATTTAGGAATGGAGAGATACTTTTCAGAATACTTCACATTCCTGTGTGGCCTTCCCATAAGGATGAATTAACATGAGCGATGCAGCCGCAAATCAGGCTTCTCAAATTTTTCAGGTGACTTTTCCTCTAGAGGCTATTTTATGGGGGAAAAAATGTATCAAAGACTGCCCATTTCATTTTATTTTGTGTCCTAGAATATCACGTTTAAATGCTTTATTTCACAGAAAAACTTGCTGTCCTTATTACAGAATCCAGACTTGAGAGGTGAACAGTTATGCCAGGCATGGTAGCTCATGGTTATACCCCTAGCACTATGAGAGTTCCAAGTAGGAGAATCGCCGAGCCCATGAGTTCAAGACCAGCCTAGGCAACATAGTGATACCTTGTCTCTACAAAAAAAAAAAAAAAAAAAAAATTTGAAAAATTAGCTGGGTGTGGCAGCACACACCTTTAGTCCCAGTTACATGGAAGACTGAGAAGGAAGGATTCCCTGAGCCCAAGAGGTCAAGTCTGTGGTGAGCTGTGATTGTGACACTGCACTCCAGCTTGGGCGACAGACAGTGAGACTTTGATCTCTGCCACGCTCCCCCAAAAGGGACCTATATCACTTTATTGGCAAGAGTAACTTCTTCCAGACTCCAGGAATTAGAAACTTTCTTTCAGCTATATTCAGGCTTCAGTTTGTTAAACACTAGAGACAATTTATTAAACACTCAGGGAAAAAAAAATACAAGGTGAATCCTTCTGTGTAGATAGGGAATTTGGTTATATTTCCCAGCTGCTTGGTTGAGGCCACAGAGTTTAGACAACACCCAGAGAGCAGATTATAGGGGAGGAAAGCTTGAATCTGAAAGAGACCCTCCCACACACACTTGGAAATCCATCTCTATAGTTTGAACTTTCAGGGAATATTAACATGCCTAAGAGAAGACTCACTCAGCTATTAGAAAACAGTAAGTGAATGGGTTGGGTCTGGGGATTTTCCATCCATGAGAATGATTTTGGCTTCATCTAAAAGAAAACTTCAACTAAAATGCCTCAAACATTCAAGAAAATGTGCTATTTACACAATGGAATATTATGCAGTCATAAAGAATGACAAACATGTTGGCTTTGCAGCAACTTGGACAGATTTAGAGTGTATCATACTCAGTCATCTATCACAGAAACAAAGAACAGAGTATCACATGTTCTTACTCATAAGTGGACCATGAACATTTACCAAAATACTATAAGAGAGGAATTAGCAGTAGTGGGATACTGCCAGGGTAGAGGGAGGAACACAACATCAACAAGAGTACCTGATCTCAAATCAAGTGAAGTGGGGACCAAAGAGAGGTCCAAACTTTACCTGTACAATGACCACTTGTATACCTAATCTTGAATTATACTACAAATCTTAAAAAAAAAATCCACCTTAAAAAAAATTAATGCATTCCTACACGTTGTTAAAAATATTAAAGGAGATAAACTAAAATAAAGCTTACACACACACAAGAAATAAAATAGTTCACACAATTTTTTTGTTTCCTCAGTTATGTTTACACTATTCTGTAATCTATTAAGTGTTCATAGCATTGTGACTGAAAAATAATATACATATCTTAATCAAAACCAAAGGGAGGCTCAATCTTTACCTGTACAATGATCATTTGTATACCTAATCCTGAATTATACTCCACATCTTTTAAAAAATAATAAAATAAAGAAAATGTATTCTTTCACATTATGAGGTGCTTGGAGACAAGCCAGCTCTGCAGTGGGATGAATGAACAGGATGATAGTGTCATCAAGGAGAGTTTCTTGCTGTCATTCCCTTCTGCCATCCTCACAATGCTGGCTTTCTTCCTTAACTTCGTCCCCTTAGGAATACAATGTGATCTTGCACGTCCAAGAATCACGCCCTCAAATTACAACCTCCCAGGGGATGGTGTGTGGGGTGGAGCAGGCAACCTCCTTCTAAACTTTTGAAAATTCTGGGAATTTTCCTGAAGGCTGCCTTGGTTGACTTGCCTCTCACATTCCATCACCAATATCATATTCCTATTTCTGCATCAGTCACTGGCAAGGAGAATGCCAGTGCTTTGACTGGAATAGGATAATTAAGTTCACCCCTGGCTTATCTTGAGGTAATAGCCACATCTATGGGACCAAAGGGGTTCCATTAGCAAGGAAGAAGTAGGTGAATGTCAGCCAATGTTGTTTGGGCAACAGCCAGTGAGCATGTTCCAGAGACAACCTAGGAAGTTAATTAGAAATTATCTTCTCTGCTGTAACTCCAGTCTGTTACCCTTGGACCTTGAACGATGCCTTGACAATCTTGTTTCATTTTGCTTTGGGCAGTACAGGAAAGGGCTGAGGTCACACCTGAGTCAGAGTGGTAAGGCGAGAGTGATGTAACCTAGAAACTTCAATGTCACAAAGGCCATACTTAGTGAGATCCACAAGGGAAAAAAGAATCTGGGGACAGAAATTGGGACTGTGAAATTCATCTGCCCTTCATCAAGTGAATATTTCTGCTCCAATGTTCTCCATGGAGGATCCATTTGCTTATCCAACAAATTCTATATGAACAACTCGCGTACAGTCAGACATTGCTTTAGGCAATGCATCAGCAAACAAAACAGACAAAAATCTATGCCCTTGATGCTTATGTTTTAGCTAGGTTAGTGGGGAAACCAAGACTAAAAGTAAAAATGAATAAGAACATTGTTTAGCTAATTGAAAGGTCATAAGCACCATGGACAAAATATGACAGGGAGGGAAGAAGAGGGGGCTAGGAAGTGGGCAATTTGAAACAGGAAGTCAAGAATGTCACTGAGAAACAACATTTGAGGAAGGACTTGGAAATGGCAAGGTAGTGAGTCATGCAGATGTATTTGTGGCAAGAGCATTCTGGGGAGTAGGAAGCTGTACAGGCTACGCAGTGTGAGGTATCCCAGTAACAGGAAGGAGGTCAGAGTGAAGAGTTCTTGCCTAGAAGGGACACAGAAATGAAATAAGGTGTCAAGGGGCTTGGCTTTTGTCAGTCTAATTTGCAGGGCATCAGCCAATGAATAGAGGATGGGTAAAGAAAATAAGATTTTTTTTAAGGGCCAAGTTTCCATAGGGACTAAATCTTCTAGTACAAAATGTGTTGGGAGTTTGCCTCCAGTTCTAACTCTGTATCTCGTTTCTTACCTTGTATCATCTTTCTAGGTTCCATTTTGTTTATTTTATAAAAGTAAAGTGACTTGAACAGATTATCTGAGGTTGATTTCAGACTCAACACACAATCATTCTTTGTGTCTATTACCTGATGGGACAAACAGCTCACTCTTCATATGTAATTGAGAATGGTTGTGAATATGTCACACAAAAGGTGGTCAAAATTACTGTCTTTGGAAATGAGTTTGGGTACCATTCAGAATTCAAAAATGAAAGAGTTATTTTGAAGTGCTCCTAGTGCATAAATTGTAGGTATTTCTAAAAGTCTGACTATGAAGCAATAGAAATATTTGTTTACAAGTAAGATAATATTAATAACATGTTTTTGTAAGTTTGAGTGAATTGCAATGTTTGCTTCTCCCAAAAAAAGATTTGCCTGTTGACCTTTGTAGCCTAATTATAAACCATCAAAAGAAATGTCACTTAAAACCAAAGGTTTAAGTTTTTTTTTAGTACGTCTCAGTAAGAATTAAAGAAATATCACACCAAATAAGTAAATCATTGGCAGATTTCCAAGTTTGTATCATCCATCCATTTATTTCATTAATATTTGTTTTTTAAGTCAATCAATTATTTAAATTTGGTGAGCATGGGAAATTTATTCTATGACCAAAACCAGCTATTAATGAATCATTGCGAATAGTAGGTTTTTTTTCTTATAATCCTTCTGCACAAAAGATTTTATTAAAAATTTGCTGAGAAACTGAGATTTTTTTGTATAAGTCAGTCTCCTAGTTTGGCTATCCAAAAGCTGTTAGTTCTTTCATTCATGCAATATGCATGTAAAGAGCCTATGTGCCAGGCACTATTTTATATCAGGGAGACAGAGCGAAACCAAGTCCCTATATCTGCAGAACTCTGCTTATATTTTATTTATGTTCACCTATCATGTGTCAAATGGAACAACTAAGAAGAACCTAGGTTATGATGTTGAGTGGGTTTTGTTGTTGCTGCTGTTATTTTTGAGACAAGGTCCCGTTTTGTCACCCAGGCTGGAGTTCATTAGAGTGATCCTGGTTCACTGCAGCCTTGGCCTCATGGCCTCACGTGATCCTCCCATCTCAGCTTTCTGAGTAGCTGGTGTACACCACCATGCCCAGCTAATTTTTTGTAGAGATAAGAAAGTCTAACAATCCTCCCACCTTGGCTTCCCAAGGTGCTGGGATTATAGGAAGGATATACTGTGCTTGGCCTTCATATTAACTGTTTAGAAATGTAATTCTTAAACAAATGCTGCAGCTTCATATGTTTAAATCCAATGATTGTGTTACTTGACATTTTTTACTCTTTAACTCAGTAGCCTTGCCTAGCATTGATCAGTAAAATAGAATTTTTAAATAGTTTTTCATAGACAAAGGATTTTTCAACTAGATCAATGAAGCTTACTTGTTTATTTCAATAAATACATGATTTGGTGTAAATAAATTAGATTTGGAATCAGAAGCTTAAGCTCTATGCCTGCCATGTACTGTGAACTGAAGCAAGTTATTTAATTTGACTGACCTGAGGTCTCATATGTAAAACGGAGCCCAGAAGTGGGAGCCTTCCAGGGTTATCTTGAGGCTCCAGTAATATGGTGTGTTTCTATTATTATAAACTCTAAAAGTATACTCTATCATGCAAAAGTGAAACACACATTTTTAGTTTTTAAAGTAACAACTACATTTGTTGTAAATCTGCAATATTATACACACACATTAAAGAAATAAAATTAAATAACATTTGAACAACTTAAAAATTTTAGCCATCACATCACTTTATTAACCAAATGTCTCGGATAAGAGAGGTCCTAAATATGTATTAATACATTTCTGTTTTCTTTAACTTAGAACAGAATAGGAATAGTACACTCAAAATGGAGTGTGACAGAAAATAAAATGTGTTTACCTCTGCTTATCTAAAAAAAGATGAGCAGGGATAATTTATTTTAAAATGAGAGCTTTATGCATCCCAAACAGCACACATGACCTATGAGAACATTTTTCTCCTCCCTAGCATTATATCACCCTTCAGAGATTTACTAAAGGTGACAAAGGTATCCCACAGGTACTATTGATGAACTCTCCAGGATTTGTTAGACTCAATGAGATAATAAAATAAGGTACCCACTGAGAGATTTTAGAATCTCAATAGAGAATGGAAAATGAACAGCTCTAACCAAAAACATATCCTTACAGATAAGTTAAAATGATCTTTTAACCTTTCACAATCAATTTAAAGACTCCAATGGGCAGAATATAAATAATGGCAATGCCCTGTCTGGAATGAAGCATAGGTTACATAGTAAGTGCATATCATTCATCTCAAGCGGAACAAGCCATCATTTTCTGCCAAATGTCAGCCTCATATTTTACTCTTTATGTCTTCAAGAACTTCCCAGTTCCAGTGCCTTGCTAAAAAAAATGTGTTTTGTTTTAAAATATACACTTTAAATATTTGTAGGGTATCATTTTATCCTTACCCACTTAGCATTTCTCATACGTGGTGTAAGACTTCAAGATGACATTACAGAAATGAATGATTGGAATAAGGAAAATAATCCAAGTAGGATGATACACATTATTAACTAGCATTTCTTACCATAAAAAATTTTAGGTGACTCTGGAGGCTGAGGCAAGGGAGTCACTTGAGGCCAGTCGTTTAAGGCTACAGTGATACATGGTTGTGCCACTTCACTCTAGTGTGGGCGACAGAATAAAACTCCATCTCTAAGAAAAACAAAAATTAAAAAAAAATGTTACCTTGTCATGTGACCCACATTTAAAAAATTATTAATTCCCATGTTTGCTTGATGAAGTACTAGCCTTTGTGAACCTGGGGGACTGTGACGAGAAGTGGACTAGCAAAGACCAACACTTAGGTGACATTCAGAAACATTCAGAATGATGGAAAAACAAAAACCAAACACATATAAATGGTTATTTTGCATGATCTCGTCACCATTTAAATGAATGGATCAAGTGGTGACAGTTTCCCATGTAAACCAAATGCACTTGCAGCCATAAATTGGCATGCGATTCGTGTGTCCCACATCAATACCTCTAAAGCTGTTCCTTTCTTCTATGCACTAGCAATTGACTAGTCAATGGAAATAATTTAATAGCTAAGCTGCACTTGGCACACCACTTGTCTCATGCAGCTTCCCACCAATTTTGAGTATAAAAAAGAGCAAAATTAGAACTAAACTGTTATGCTACTGACAAAATAATAAGTAGGAACCCAATAAAACTTGGTGAAACAATAAAAGCACAAGGAACCCATTACTGAAGACATGTATCTCACCACACATAAGTCCTACTTTAATATTTCAAGGAGTAAATACAGACAAGAGAAGTGAGGTAAAAATAGTTGTCAAACTGCAACACAACAACCCACATGCACGGGGGGGGGGCAATTATTTTAAGAATGTCTTAATATTGAATTTAACAATACAGACACATTCAAACTTCTTTCCTAATTCAAATCTTAAATTAATATTTAACTTTGCTTATTCTCTCAAAGGTCCCATAGAAGAGGAACTTATAATGTGTCCTAAAATACAAAAGTAGATAAATATGTAGTAGATGCTGAAGATGGCTCCTTTAGGACAAAAGCAATAGTTTCCCAATTTGCTGGGGGTGTCACCTGGCTCACAGCAGAGTCCTTCCCCAATAATTGCTATCTGCTAAAAGAAGCAATCTCTTGACTGGCTGGGAAGTAGAAGGGTATAAAGGCCTAGCAACCCCTCTTATCTCAATTTGAGAAAACTGAAGGGCCATGCCAACTCCAGAGCTCCCCAACTGATCAGCTAAGTCCCGTTTAACACTATTGCCTTTCAGCTTCTTCCCCTGCTTGATCCTGTGTGCTTCACTCTCAGGTTGCTCTGAAGAGTTCTACCCAATAAATCAGAGGTACTCCAAATGTCAATCTCAGAGTCTGCCTCCTAGGGAAACTGACCTTTGGATTGACCTCCTCCTTAATTAATTATATTTTGAAAATGCATAAACCATAACAGGAAATTGAAAAAGCTATGCATTTTCTCATGATTTTGTCATCATTTTTATTAAAATATTTTTCCTACTTGTTCTAAAATTTTTATACTGCTTCCCTCTTTTCCTCTTGATCAAATTCTGGTCACATGAGGACACAGGACACTGACTTTTTCTTTTTTAGATGATAAAAATCATGATTTAATAAGGACAGAGAAATATGAAAGATCATTGAATCGAGTTTTAGTTATAGTTTTTAAAAGCCAATAGACTATGAAAATTCAATTCAGTCTTCCAAATTAGCATTAGTCATCTCTATTTAAAGACATCTCTGTCTGATAGTTCATTCAGATTTATGTTCCCAGACATTGGGCTACTATGATAATTAAGTTTAAAAGAAATAAGACAGAAGTTATATCAGGAACACTACCACACTTCTATCAGAGACAATGTATATTGAAAAAAACATAAAAATACTAATAAAAAATGACCTGTTATTTACTGATACTTAATAGCTACTATATGTCACACTGGGAACTTTTTACATATTTTCACTAGATCTCACAATGTACTAAGATATATATTATCAGTATTATCCCAGGAAACATCAATGAGGTTCATGATTATTAAGTAACAAGGCAAGACTACATGTTTGGTTAATGGTAGTTTTGAAGCCCATTGGCAAAAGTCTGTCATGCATTCATCTGTAGTCATAAAAGTTTATTTAACTTACTGTGGCAAGGGAGAACAATCCACAGGAAACTTTATAAGTCTCTGAGTTTGAGGAAGTTAAATAAACCTTTTAAAAAATAAGATGTTGGGGCTTGACCTCAGAGTAATATTATGAAGGGTGGAGCAAAACAGAGTCAGTTAGGAATGATAGATTTGAGAAAAGGAGATGTTTCTGAATAGTTATGGGCTCTTAGTAGCGATAGTTTAAGGAGGGGGAAATATTTCTTTTTATTTTCCTTAGTTCATAGTCTATTATTGTAATTTATGAGTTAACTTGTTTAAGAAAGCCCATAAACAGTGTCTCAATTAACATAATGACCATTCTCATGATCTGAAAGCCTCCAGTAATGTCTACATGGGTTCATTTTACATATTCAACACTATCATGCTATCTTCTGTATAAACAGAAAATCTAAAACATAGATGGTGGAATAAAATGTTTTATTTTACATTTAAAACTTCATTTAGGGTAATTTACAATGTCTGTTGGTACTAACCTCACCATCAATTTTCCCTTTAACCAAATAAAAATGAACTTTTTAATTTTTTATTTTCAGAATTGAATGTTATTGACTGCAGTTAATTCTACTGATTAACATTTTTTTGAAACCGTGAATTTGGAAGCAGACAGCAGAAAACACTAAAGTACTATGGAAGGATGAAAACCAGAATGCATAGTTGACTTTCAATGTAAGACATAATTAGGAATTATTAAGTTATTGATATGGGAAATTATATTATGAAAATATTAGTGGAATAAATCTGGAAAACTATGTGAAAGGTTATAAAGACCTCAAATTAGGAAATGGGAGTATGGCAAAAGTATTGCCATAGGTTTCAAAAGAAACTGACATTAACTAATATTAATTTTATTTGAGCAATATCACATATGGTTCCAATGTCTTAAATCTAACTGGCTAACTAGCAATCGATATTTGATTTTTCTCTAAATAGGAAAATCAAGTTGATCTGGTTAAGACTAATTGATTTTGAAATATGCACAATCTACTCTCTTCAGTTCCTCCCCAGTCTTGGGAAGTAGAACACAAGTGGTTCTGTACGCTCATTCCAGTAGAACATAGTTTTGATCAACTGTGCAAGTGTAGGAACTGGTCAACAGTGTGTGGTGCAGAAAGATGGCACAGGGAATATAATAAAGTTGCATCTAGTTCTGGAGTTGAATCATGATTTGACAAAGACTATTTTCATACATAAAGTAATGATGCTGAAGTTTCAGAATGACTTATTTAGGGGCTACTATTGTTACCTCTAGGCCTAGTGGCTTAAAACATCAACCACTTTCATGTATCTTGTGATTTGGGCCTCAGAGATTCAGGCACAGCTCAGCTGGGCAAATCTTCTGCTCTATGGGAACATAATGACAGTTACTAGGTGGTATGCAGCTGGGACCTGAGCAGAAATGGAGAGTCCAAGACAGTTTTTCCTGGATGCCTTTGTGGGAATGGCTGAAAGGCTGGACCTTGCTGGATTTTTCTTACTTTCCTTTTCATGCAGTCTCTGGGTCTCATCATATGATATCCTTAGCTATTAGACTTCTTACGTGGAAACTCAGGGCTGTTCATATACTTAATAGCTAAGCACAGTACTGGAATAATTTTACTTGTGCCAAACTATTGTGCAAAGTTATCAAAGACAAGTAAAAATTCAAAGGAAGGACCAAAAGATCCCCCTTATTGGTGGAAAGAATGCCAAGGCATTTGTGGTCATATGTAATATGCCATGGGAGTATAAGAAGTTGCCAGCTCCTCACACCTGTCAACATCTCACCGTGCACAAGTAGAATCTACTCACCACCAATCAGCCCTAGAGGAACTGGGGATGCTTGAAAAGGTTGTACTCACTGAGCATCACCCTCCTGAAGCCCTCTGTTTTGCTAAAAAATATATTATTTGACCTGTAACTTATAAACATAGGAAATTGTAGCTGGTGAATGATTTAGCATGCTCACATTCACTAATTCTCAAAACAACCAAGCTGAGTTATAATGTTGACAGTTGGAACTAGCAGAAATATCTGTCACAGAAAAACATGTTTAGATAAGACATGAACTCTGCTTTAAATTTTTTATCAATTATATAATCAATACATATACATATACATATATATCAAAACTATTTGAATTTTATTTAGATAACTTACACCAAACTAAATTCTGAAAATACATTGGATTCTTGAATAGAACTTTTTTTTTTTTTTTTTGAGTTGGAGTCTCACTCCGTCGTCAAGACTGAAGTGCAGTGGTAGGTTCACAGCTACCCCAGTGTCGACCTGCTGAGCACTGGTGATCCTTCTGCCTCAGTCTTCCAAGTAGCTGGAACTACAGGGGCACGCTTCCACACCCAGCTAATTTTTTATTTATTGTAGAGGCAAGTTCTCGCCAAGTTGCCCAGGTTGGTCTCGAACCCGCAGGCTCAGGCAATTCACTCGCTTCAGCCTCCCAAAGTGCTGGGATTACAGGCTGAGCCACCGAGCTCAGCTGAATAGGACAATTTTTAAGCAAGATAATTTTTTATGTTAATTATTCTTTACCGAAAGATATTTCCAAATCTAGAATCTCATTATTGATCAATGTGCACATTTAAACAAAATAATGTGTCTAAAGTGGCTAATCAAACTAACAGGTAAATATGTGTTCCTTTTTCAATTAACAATTAATTAGCAAGGACATCAATTTTAGTGATGAATTTCCTAAAAATCTTAAATTAAAAATTGCTGGTTTGTAAATATGTAACCAAGTTAAATGATCATCATAAACTGTATAATTGAAAATGAATTACAATTTGAATACTTTAAAAAATGTAAAGGTCACTATTTGCTTTAATTGTAATAAACCTACAGTTTTGTAAATAATCTTTACTACTTGGACACAAAAATACCACAGATCAAAATACAACTAGAACTGAAATACTTTTCTATTTTTACAATGAGTCTTTTTGTATTTAATGAGATTTATAACTTTTTAATTCATTTGATCAGCAGTAACTGAGCTTCTACTCTTGCCAGACTAGTCTAGGAATATAATAATGAACAGGACCAACTTAATCCCCAATGATTGTAGGTTACATTGTTTCGAAGAGGGCAGACAATAAAGCAGTAAGCAAATAAATGAATATAATGTGAGATAGTGCTTAGTGGAATAAGTTAAGTCAGGGAAAAAATGGTAGAATAATGAGTAGAGTGGGCAGGAATACTCTTTTAGATCATGTGGGAAGTCAAGTCTTTTCTATGAAGGTGACATTTGTCAGATGCTAAATAAACTGAGATTGAGCCTTGCATGACTCTGCCCATCATTCTAGCTCCTCTTTCCTCACTAAATTGCTAACTGCTAAGTTGTTTAATGGCACTAATTAATATCTCATCATATACATACATATATGCAAGCGTGAGTGTGTGTGTGTGTGTGTGTGTGTGTGTGTGTGTGTGTGTGTAATTATCTGCTTCCTCAAATAGAATGTGAGCTTAAGGATGACAGAAGTTATGTCAGTCTTATTCATCACTATTTTTGTAAAGAGAATATTATAACTATTTACATCTAGTTTTACAGATGAGACAACCAAAGCCCTTTGGCAATCAAGTGCTTTAACTAAAATATCATACAATGTAGCAAATAGGTAGGAGAAATGAACCACATGTTGAGGGTTAATATGTAGGTACTTTATAGTACTAATTTAATCCTCAATACAACTGTAGTCAGATGAATAATGGCCTCCTCAATAACTACATCCTAATCTCTGAAAACTCTGGAAGTCACTTTACAGGTAAAAGCAACTTTGCAGATGTAATTCAGCTAAGGATTTTAAAATAAGGAGACCATTCCGGACTGCCCCTGTGGGCTCAGTGTAACCAAAGGAATTTTATAAGAGTGAGGCAGGAGATTGGAGAGGAGGGACATCTGACTTGGGAATGAAGAAGCAGAAGTAGTGGGAGGAAAAACCATGAGGCAATGAATGCCAGTAGTGTCTAGAAGCTGGAAAAGGCAAGGAAATGGATGACCTCCTAGAGTCTCCAAATGACCAAGCCCTGTCAACATCTGACTTCAGTCCAGTGGTACTGATTTGTGACTTCTGCCCTCTTGAACTGTAGGAGAATAAATCTGTGTTGTCATAAGCTACCAAGTTTGTGGTAATCTGCTATAACAGCAATAGGAAAGTAATTCAGCAGCCCAGCTGGGAGACTCAGGTAAGGATTAGATAACTTGTCCAATATTACAACACGTCTATAATAGAGAAGTTAAGTGTTCTTTTTTTATATTCTCAGTCAATGCATCAAAGTTTATCACACTAGGTAGAAGTTGTTCCCATTCTAGAATGTCAAGTAGTTACAAGGAACCCTTACAATATTTAAGAAAAGATAACAGGGCAAAGTCTTTTGACTCTCATGCTCACATCCCATCCAGATTGAATCAGATCAGGCCTGGAGGAGTTTATGGATATAAGGAGTTCATTTAGGTTGTTGTGTTGTCAGGCCAGAAGTCAGTAATGGGACAGGGAGGCTCTTCTCCTCCCAAAGCAAGGTGGTCTTAGAAAAGCATGTAGAGAGACTGGCAGTACCTTTAAAGGAAGTAGACTGTTTCTAACACTATGATTGAATACTTATGTGCCACAAACTCTCACGGTCTCAGTGTGAGGCTTCTCTTAGAGGCGAACACAAGACAGTGCTTACCTGAGCTTCTGTGAGATGGAGATATTCATGCATATGAAGGCTTAGGCCTGATTATTGCCTGGAGTCTTCTATGGGTGGGAGTCTGGCTTGAACAGTCCTATTGCAGAGATATCCTAGGGGAAAGGCAGGAAGTGGCTTGTACGCCCACCATTGGAAGGTCAAGGGTGCATAAACCAGTAGAGACAGAATAACATAGCCCAGCTTAAGTCTTCTTGAAGGTACCCAATGCAAAAGGGAAGCCTACCAAGAGAGGGTCTCCAGAGCCTGACATCCATTTTACAGTACTATGATCACAGAAGTCCCCACCAGAACTATTCATAAATTTACACCTATGCCCTGCAAAAGCTATCATAGAAATGCTGCCATGCAATGACAACAGAAGGCCTGACAACAAATATAGGAGAAAGGAAGACGTTTGCATCTCTTCCACCATCTCTTCTTTCTCTCCTCAGCCTAGGGGGAGGCAGGAAAATAATGATGGGACATGAAAGCAAAGTCAAAATACCCTTTCTCACTAGAAGCCTTTGAGCCACAGGGGTCAATCCTGGGTTGTGAATAACAAAGAAACTTTAGGAGGAATTAGAGATTGGAACTCTGACTTAGACTGGAACGAACATCTGAATAACTGAGAGTGAGTCATAATGATGGAAAAGAACATAAAAGTGACTTGAAAGTGATGAGATTTGCATGATGTACTATCAGGGGGTGGGAAGATTGAATAGTTCGTGAAAAATAAAGGGGCTTCCTGAACACATTTCCATCAAGTTTAGCCTACTCAGTAAACCTTGTAAAATGTGGGACAAAGCAGCTGGGGCTTATGATCAGACTTCCAATATTTTGTCAAGTTTTCTGCATGTTACTCCATGATGGGTCTCTCATACCTTAATATTAGAATTTAATTTTTCTTGTCTTTTATTTCCACTAAATGCACCTTTTAAGTACATGGTGCAATGCACTGATTTTAGTAGTCATCCATCAATTCTCTTCCTGTCTTAAAAAAAAAAATCAGCTGAACTTTAGACTTCCTTGGGGGATTTTCTTTTTAATTTATTCTTTTCAAAGCTGGTTTGCCTAACTTGCTACAATTTGATCTTGCTTGGAAATTTGCCTGTTTTTCACATAATAGTCAAGTGGGAGGGACGTGAAAAGATAAAAAAGTTAAAATATTTGTCTCCAGAAAAAAAATTAGGTTACCTTTGATAACCTGGGGACCATCTCTGTGAAATTTGTAGAGTTTATTATTAGAATCAAAAGACAGAAGGAAAAAAATTAGGGAGCATTACTTTGTCTAAATAATTTCTTGAAAAATGCAAAGTGTCTTCCATGTCAATTAACAGATTGTTAATTTGAATAACTCAATTCTGCTTATAGGAAATAGATAAAGAACAGTAATGAAGGAAAAAAATCCTGTGTTCAGTCATTAAATGGCCTAATCATATTTAGAAGATAATTAAATAAAAGCATCTCTAAATCTGAAACAAACTGAAACATAAAACATTAGTAAATCTGTTGCATAAAATTGTCTTTGAAAGAGTGGAAGCTCTCTTCTTTGTCTTGTACTATTTGGAAATTGTTAAAAACCATTATTTCTCAATTTTCTTTTTTATACCTTAAATCTTGCGTTAGAAAAACCCCACAACACTATGGCATTTTAATGGACATATATTAAGTTTAAGCCTGGACATCTCTTTCCAGTCTAGTTAAACATCATAAAAAATATATGTACCCATCAAAGATCTTTGAGCCTTCTGTGTGTGTTATTACAGGATATTGAAGGTCCTATCCTTTCCCCTGTTATAAAATGAATGTTTATTTACAGAGTCACAGATTGTCAAATCTAGATGTCATCAAGTTCAGTCCCCTCATGGTTGAAGTCAATTGTCCCAAGTTTCTCACCTAATCATTCATAGCACTTGAATCAGTGAGTCATCCTGCGGCACACTGACTCTTATCTGGTACATTCACCCTCTCTGAACAGCATTTGTGTCTTGACTGCACAACACAAAAATTCTTCATATTACACCCTCAAACAATACCTGATACATTTTGAAACAAAATACTATTTCCTATTTTCAAAATCTCAATTAATGTTTGTGAAAGTGCTCTCTTCCCTCTATTTTTTGCCTCATTAATACTTACATTATTTATACTGTTGAATAACTTTGGACTGGAAGTTCTGACCCTGGAGATAGGGGTATTTTTTAAGAGAAATATAATCATCAGGAGGAAAATGACAAACCAGAGAAATCGAATACAGTAGTTTGACCCATGTTCCAATCACTCAATGTGCTTACAAAGATTTGTTCTAATTTATGCCAAATAGGTGCTCACATCAGTATCATAATAACATCAATAAAATAAGTTTCATCAAGTTTTTATTTATTTTTTAATTTTAATTTAAATTTATTTTTATTTTTATTTTTTGAGTTGGAGTCTCACTCTGTCACCCAGACTGGAGTACAGTGGCACGCTCCCGGCCACTGCAGCCTCAACCTGCTGGGCTCCAGCAATCCTTCCACCTCAGCCTTCCAAGTAGCCAGAACTACAGGTGCGTGCTACCATGCCTGGCTAATTTTTTGATTTAATGTAGAGATGAGGTCTCGAACCCATGGACTTAGGCAATCCACTCACCTCAGCCTCCCAAAGTGCGGGATTACAGACTGACCCACCAAGCCCGGCTCATCCAAGTTTTTATAATAATTTCTGAATTAGAAAAAGAAGGCTAAAGCACTTTAGCAATAGACTCAAATGTAAAGGCTTGGGGAAAAAAAGGATATTTGTTTCATTCTAGACAATAATTTAAGGGAGTACTTCCCAAAATATGATCCCTGTAGTCATAACCTGGCAGCTGTTAGAAATAAAAATGTTTGAGACCCATCCTAAATCGATTGAATCAGAAATTCTGACACAAAAGGGCAGCAATCTGTGTTTAAACAAATCTGGGTGATTCTGATACATGCTAAAGTTTGAAGCCTATGGAGAATTTTCAATCCAGGAAGACGTATATACACAGGAGTGAGGGGGGTTGTCTCTGCTCCACTTCAACATTCAAGGACTGAAGCTGATTGAATCTCTGCCACCTCCAACATACCTGCATGAAAGGGGAAAGTGTCAATACATGTGGGAAGCTTTATAGGACAGTTATAGTGCTTCTTACATACCTTTGGAAAGAAATTCATTACCTGCTCACAACTAACTGCAAGAGAGGCTGGAAACTGCATTATAGTTAAATAATAACATGCCTAGTTACTACAAAAGAAGGGAGAAAGGATTTGGGTAGACAACTGTGTCTGCAATAACTACCTGATTCTCTTTAGATGATAAGGTCTCTCTTTTTTTTTTTGCATTCCCTTTTTTGTTGCTGTAATTCAGGTATTTACTTTAATTCTGGTGTTAGTCAAAAGTATTATATCATGGGAGCTGATAAGCTGGTAAGAGAATAATTCAAGAAAGAGGGAACAGTTACCAGTGTCAGATGCAGCTGAGAAATCAACTAAATGCAGATTAAAAATGTGCCTTACATTTGGCAAAATGACTGCCATTGATGACCATAGAAAGAAATGTTCCATAAAATAATGGTACAGAAGCTATGTTGTCATGGAGTGTGTTAGTGAGTGCATAGAAGCTGCGAAACAGGAGACAACAAAATGTACATAATTTTTAAGAGATTGACTATAGAGAAGAGAAGAGACAGGGCTGGAGGAAGAGGAAGATGTGAGATAGAGGTCTGAGAATAATTACATACTGATATAAGAGATACAACTGAGAAGTTGTCATTGAATATTTAGGAAAGGGAAGTTGGGTAATATTCCTGAGAAGGTATAATGGGGTCCAAACTCACAGATGAGAGAAGTAATGGAATGTAACAGGAAGGCAGAAGATGCTTAGGGATAGAAGAGAAAATTGAAGTAATTATTGGGAAAATTGACGAAGTTCATAGAGTAACAGCAATGGATTGCTGAGCAATACTAAAGCCCTATTTGAAGTCCCTTTGTACAAACCTACACACAAAACCCCTGTAATTTCATGTTAATGCTACATTGAGTAACTAAATTAACTTGGATACTAAAAAGCCCTAAAAACTGCATCTGTTATAATTTCTCTGCTAATAGCATTTTTCAAAGCATTTTACTGGCCAAAAGTAGAAAAACGATGACATTTTATTTTACCTAAGACTGCTTAATTAATTATTCTTAGGAATCCCCTGGTCAATAGATTTATAACAAATACTGAACTTTGTAAAGCTTAGTAACTCTCAAAGTTTCAGGATGAATACTCACGTAAGAGGTTTTAAATGGCTGATATCTTTTCTCCATATTTCACTGGAATTATAGAAAATTCAAGAAAAAACAAACTTGTATAAACCAATGCTTTATGTTTACAAAAAGTAATTGATAAAACTGAGTTCGTATTTTTACATTCAGTTTCTGTTCCAAGGAAGGAAAATAACATATAGTTCTCAAACATTAAACATATTATTTTAAAAATTCATTCTCGGTTGGGTGCAGTGGCTTATTCTTGTAATCCCAGAACTTCAGGAGATCAAGGCAGGAGTTTGAGACCAGTCTGGATAATATAACAAGACCTCGTTTCTACAAAAATCTCAAAATTAGCCAGGTGTGGTGGCATGTGCCTGTAGTACCAGCTACTCGAGAGGCTGAGGCAGAAGGACTGCTTGAGCCCAGGTCAAGTCTCTGGTGACACGTGGTTGTGCCACTACATTTCATTCTGGATGACAGCATGATACCATACTACCTCAAAAAAAAAAAAAAAAAAGAGAGATTGAGAGAGAGAGAGAAAAAAAATTCAATCTCTTTCAGATTGTGAGCTGACCTGGATATTTATCGGATACCATGCTTTCACTCTAGCAGTCTGGCTGTGTCAGACTTCTGAGTGAGGGATGCGCATTGATTGCTAAAGCCCAACATGTTGCTCCAAAAAGTTGAGTCAAGACTAGGTGTTGTTCACTGTCTGGAGAATGGGTCACCTGAGACTCAGTCCCCACTGCTACACAATATGTCCATGTCACAAATACCCATGTGTACCCCCTGAATCTAAAACTGAAAAAAAAAAGGCTAGTGATCTGTGAGAACAGATCCAGAGATTCTGACTCCTGCTTGAGATTTAAGGTTCACCACCTAACTACAAATGCTAGAGTAATTCATAATGTCCCATCTCTCAAAGCACAAAACTATTAAGTCATATGGAGATTTTCTTGAAAATTCGTTGTAAGTACACTCGCATATATACTTTTCAACATTTTTTAGAAACTAAAATAATTCATTTGATCTAATAAACTATATTTACATGGTCCATGCTGCTTATTTTTCTACTAGACGTGATTTTTTTGAAAATAATCTTTTACATGATAGGTGGCTGGTGGTTAACAGAAGGTTTTCAGATAATCATAGGGCTTTTTGGGTCATTGAAAAGGGCACATGTAATTGTTACTACCTGAGATCTTTGTGATTTACATGTAGTTCTTTTTTACCTGTTCTCTACCTCTAGCAGTGGGGGTCATAAGAAGACATTTTAATGATTGTCATATTGGAATATTTTCCTTTTCTTCAGTCTATATAAGAATATAAATGGACTCTACCAAATTACATGGTCATAATTTTTACAAATCTGTGTTGGGTGTTTTCTTTTTTGATTCATGTGATGTGAAGCCCAATTTCACCTGATTACCTGTGTTGAGGAATTTTGTAGAATTATTAGTGCTTTCTGGAAGTTTTATGTTTTTTCTAATATTTTGTATTGTCTCAAGTACAATAAAGGAGACTAAGAAAGACCACAGGATCAGAAGAACTATCAATTCACACAAATCAATTCAGATATCTAGCTTAATTTCTATTAATAAATAGTTTTTTGAATAATTCTAGCATAAATAATTTTGTGGTCAATAAGTTAAGTACCCCATCCTCAAAAAAGTAAAACAAACAAAACGGTAAAAATACAGGCAGACAGCAATTTAGCACAATTACATTTGATTCCTGTGGCAATGCATTTCATATTCATTTCATTTTTACATTCTTAAATTTTAGTGAATTCAAATTATCTATTTTTCCAGGTCACTGATGTTTATTTTGCAATTATCTTTACAAGTTTAGTTATACAAAATTTTCCCCATTAATTAGATGTGAAATTTTAGTTTTGCTGCTAACAACAGGCCTAGAATATCGAATTTCCAGTTCAGGTCCCCAGTGTCTCATTTGACAAGGCTAAGTTCATGAATAATTGGTATTCTTTATTACTTATCTCCTCAATTATTTACTCAACAAGTATTTATTAAGCTCACTACTGTCCAAGAAGCATTTTCTAAGGATTGTGGACACATAGAGGAAAAAATAGACAAAGTTCACCTTCATGAAACTGATATTCTCTTGGAGAGAGATAGAAAATAATTAAATAAGTATATATTTTGTTCTAAAAACTTGAAGAAAATAAAGCAGAACACAAGAACTAGAAAATACTGGGTTTATTTTACACAGGGTACTCAGGGACAGTCTCTGATAAGGTGATATTTGAGCAAAGACCTGAGCAGGTGATTTAAATAAGAATATTAGGGGAAAAATAATTATGCTGAAGTATGTTCAGGGATGTTCAGAATGGCCAGTGGGACTGGAGCAGAGTGAATAAGGGGGTGATAACAGGTGTGGTCAGGTGGCTAGTAGCATCAGATGGGGGCAGCTAGGGAATTATAGGCAATGGTAAAGACTGGACTCTTCAACGTAAGACGGAAACCTACTATGAGTGTTGATCAGGGGAAAACCATGTTCTGGTTTAATTGTAGAAGGATTATTCTGACTGCTGTGTGGGGCACAGCCTTTGGAGGAATGAAAGTAGGAAGTCAATTAGGACAGTATTTTAATAATCCAGGTAAACAATATTGGTGACTTGGGCCAGGGAGAAGAGGTAGAATAGTTACAAGCATTATAGGTACATTTTGAAGATAAGTCAGTAGAATTTTCTGATGGGTTGATGTGGATATGAGAAAAATATAGGAGTCAGTGATGATTCTTTCCTCTCTCCCAGCAACTGAAAACCAAAAGGAGAGCATTTCTACTTATTTGCATAAGTAAGAATACAAAATTTGAAAGTGTGGTGGGAGTAGGGAACAGGAGTTTGGTTTTAGACATGGTTAGTATGACTAACGTAGTTAGACATTATTTGAAATTACAGATGTAAAATAGATAATTGGATTATGAACCTGGTCCATGGAGAATACCAGAGTGGAGATATAAATTTTAGAGTTGTCAGTGGATGGATGGCTTTTTTAAAATCCATTTTATTAGATGAGATCATCAAGTGAATGGATGTAGATTTTAAAATGCTTATAAAAGGGCCAAGGACTGAGCTTTTGGACATTTAAGAACTAAATGTTGGGAAAATGAGGGAAAGTCACTTAGTGAGAGACTGAAAAAATAGTAAGTTAATAAAAGACTCAGAAGAGCGTAATATATTTTAAGTCAAAAGAGAATTTTATCAATCAGATTTATGTTGATATATTAAGAAAAAAGAGAGCCGTGCTCAGTGGCTCAGCCTATAATCCCGCGCCTTTGGGAGGCTGAGGTGAGTGGATTGCCTGAGCCCGTGGGTTCGAGACCCGCCTGGGCAGCGAGACCTCATCTCTACAATAAATAAAAAAGTCAGCCGGGCGTGGTAGCGCATGCCTGTAATTCCAGCTACTCGGAAGGCTGAGGAGGAAGTATCGCCGGAGCCCAGCAGGTCAAGGCTGCTGTGGCCGGAAGTGGCCACTGCACTCCAGTCTGGGCGACAGAGTGAGACTCCAACTCAAAAAAAAAAAGAGAACTAATAATTGGTCATCAAAAGTGAGGCTGAAAAAAATCACTGCTTTCTTGAAAAAATAATTATACATAATCCACATTATTTTATTTTTATCATCACTGTATTTGCAGTCTTGATGTATTTCAAAGTAGTTTTCTCTCTGATATGCCTTACATTTTGATGTTAAATTATTTTGTAATAAAATGTAAACAGAATATTTACTATCCCTTATCTTAAACCAAGCTATATTATTTGGTATTATATTTTGCTTTGGAATAGAAAATCTATAACAACATGTTAAATATTTCACATGTATGACCCCGTATGCAAGTGTCATTAGCAAGGGAAATACCACTTATTGAAGTCCTACTCTCAAGTTAGTTTGTCATGTCAAGGAGTCACAATTACTGATGTATGGTTTCAAAATTACCTTCTTAAATTTATTGCTGAGTAATTCTTGGAATTAAATTTTATATTAGACTATCCTTATTCTAAGTAAATTACAAATAATACACTAGAACATGACATAATAACTTGTCAATGTAAATATGTCATGTTCTAGTGTATTATTTGTAATTTATGATATGTAATGTAAGATATTTTGATTATTTATGATATGTAATGTAAGATACTTTTGAAGTCAGAACCCCCAAACTTTATATCCTATTACATAGACACAAAACACTTTAATTTACCCAATATTGTTTTATGGCTTTATAAAATGCTTATTATCAAATTTTTATTACTTCATAAAAGTAACAATAAGACAATAATATTTGTGGAGTTTGTACTAGAGAAAATGTGCTTTTATAGCTTATATACTATGAGCTATACTATATGTAGTATAGATACATAGTCTACATATTTTATATAGTATGTGTATATTATACTATATATCATGATACTGTATTTTTATTTGTAGCACTTAACAGATTGCAGATTTGTATGATTGTATAATTTCATAAGAGATCATACACTCACACAATTCAAAATATATTTATGTAGTTTAAAGTCTCACCACTATGTTGTATGCCATGCAATAAATCTCTCTCACCTTCACCTCTGACCCATTCACCATTATAGTTCATTATTAAGGTCAAATTTTTAGTGTACACACACATGCATACACACACATACTTTACTTATGAAAGACATACAAATGAAGATTATTTTCTCCCTTTTATTGCAGGATGTTGTTTTTAATTGCATTGTTCTACATTTTACTTTCTTACTTAACAGTATACTCATTCACTGTACATTAACTATTGTTGAACACCGACGATGTTTCAGGTGCTGTTCTAATCATTGGAGATACAGTAGAACATTGTAGATCACAATTCTTGCCATTGTCGCGTTTATATTCTAACATGATACAACTTGAAGGTTTTGCTGCTGCTGAGGTTTGTGTTTGCTTGTTTGTTTTTTCTGTGCCTAGCATTTCGTTGAAATGATGGTCTATAAATAATTCAAGTAACACATATTGCTAATACCAGCAATTTAGCCTACATATTTATAATTATGGCATGACTTAAAAGATAGCTGTAGAATAAATGCCTCAAAGTGGGATTCCTGGATTAAAGGTATTTTAATCTATAACTTTTGTACATTTTGTCAAATTGTCATCCATGATATATAAATATACTTCTATCTGTCTTTTATTAAATATTTTAACAAAAATAATTATATAAATTTCCTGGTGTTAATTATGATATGATTATCTATGCAGAAAATTCTATGGAATTTGCAAAAAAAATGTGCTATAAGACTAATAAGTGAAGTTAGTAAGGTTGCAGGATCATGTTATCTGTGAATACCGGCAGTTTTATGTCTTCCTTTTTATTCTGATGCCTATTAATTATTAATTGCCTTACAACACTGACAAGAACCTTTAGTACAATTTTGATGCAAACCAAATTCAAACAAAATCATTACAAGAAAAGAAAATTATATAGCAACATCCCTCATGAATACAGATACAAATAATATAAACAAATCAAATCCAACAATGTAGGAAGATTGTACATTATGATCAAACACGTTTATCCCAGGAATGCAAGGTTAGTATAGCATTTGAAACCAATCAATGTAATTCACCATATTAAGTAAACAGAAGCTCATATGATCATGCCACTAGGAGCAAAGAAAATTTTGTAAAAATCCAAATTCTATTACTGATAAAAATCCTATTCAAACTGGGAAGACTGTACAAGAGAAGTTCCTTAACCTGATTAAGGTTATCTTTGAAAAACCTACAACTGACATCATAGTTGAAAATGATAAAAGATTGAATGCTTTTCTTTCAAATACAGGAAAAAGACAGTATCGTTGCCGGATGAAAAGATTTGGAAAGAACTTCTAAAGCATTTTGTTTGTTTTCATTTTCCAAAATTTCTTATCTCCACTGGTTTTAATGTCTAGAATTTTGTTTTTTTTTAATGATACTGAAAATTTTAATTTAATTTTTATTTATTTATTTGTTTATTCACTTATTTATTTTTAAAAGTAGGATTTATGGAGAGGACAGAAAAGCTCCCAGAGTGGGAGGGTACTCAAGGGTTGCCCAAAATTTTAATTTTTAATAAAATTTTTTTAATTTTAATGTTTTTGCTTGTTGTTAATATATGAAAATAAAATAAAATAAATTTTTTATATGCTGATGTGTGCTGAAATCTAAGTTGCTGAATATATGGACATAAAAATGTTAATAAAATTATCTTATTTTCTTATAATATCCCTAGAATGTCTAGTGATGTAATATCTCTCATTCCTGACATTGGGAATTTGTGCCTTCCATATTTTTTTTTCTGGTCAGTCTAGTTGGA
>NW_007245658.1:447929-488918 GCF_000164805.1 Carlito syrichta | reverse complement strand
CAGTCACTTCCCTACCTGGAAGCAAAATGCTGGAGAGGTGGTTACAGGCCCAGAAGATATAGCCTACACAGGAAGGTAGTTCTCTGCAATCCACATCTGGTTAATGCAATCAGTTTCCTCTTTTAAAAAAATTTAAAAATAAATAAAAACATGAGTTTTAAACACATTACTAAATGAAGAAGTGCCACACCAGTTTAGAAAGCTGAGTCATACGCCTTACATCATAAATCAAAGCTAAGCGAGATGGTAAAGGATGATATGGGAGATCTGCTAAAAATAAATTATGAGCCGGGCTCGGTGGCTCAGCCTGTAATCCCGCGCCTTTGGGAGGCTGAGGTGAGTGGATTTCCTGAGCCCGCGGGTTCGAGACCCGCCTGGGCAGAGAGACCTCATCTCTACAATAAATCAAAAAATCAACCGGGCGTGGTAGCACGTGCCTGTAGTTCCAGCTACTCGGAAGGCTGAGGCGGAAGGATCGCCGGAGCCCAGCAGGTCGAGGCTGCGGTGGCCGGGAGCGGCCGCTGCACTCCAGTCTGGGCGACAGAGTGAGACTCCAACTCAAAAAAAAAAAATACATAAAAATAAATAAACTATGTATGGTATGTAGTCAAACAGAAGAAGACACTGACACTTCTTAGCTAAAAATCTGAAGTTAATCACCCAGTCCAGAGAACAGAGTGGCAGTTCAGTCTTTGGAGCATACAGAAAATTGTGAGCAGGCTACCAAAACATATCTGGGAGATAGACCAACCACATGCTAGGCAATCCTCATGGTTATGTTGAGATTTCCATCTCTGCTGGGCTGCCAGAGAGGCACCAGGTCACCGTGCTGTCAACAAATGTTCTCCTCTGTACCTGGCCCCCAAAACCTTCCAATCACAGAATACCAGGAACCCACGCTTCTCCCTGAAAGTACCACCACCTGCCTCCATGCCTTCCAACAGTTCTCTTTCCAAAGGAGGTTCTAGAATTCTTGTGGAAGAGGTTAGGGACAGCAGTCTGGAGGGGCAAGGGACACTTATCTGGAGACATGCTTCGCTTTTTTTTTTATTGTAGGTTTATCTGGCATGTCTTAGGTTGGGAGTGAGTATGAGATTATGAAAGGTCTCAAATCCCCCCAAACCATCCTTAGCCACCACTCTTCCTCTTCCAACATCGTAGTTTTGTTTCAGAAATTGCCTCCCCACTTAAGAAAATCTTACACCACATGGCAGACCAGCTCTTCGCTTCTCTTAAAACAGTAGCAATACTAATTCATCAGAACTTGTGTTAATTCACACTAGCACGTTACTTGCGAAACCCTCTCTGTGTCTTTTTTCCAAGATTCTCCTAGAACAGTCATGTTGTTTTAAATCCTCTTAACATTAGAAGGAACAATGGTGTCAAAGTATTAGGACCATGTGAGCCTGGTGTGTCACTAGTAGTCACATAACGGGCACCTCCTGCTGGACAAGAGACAGCTAGTATCAACATGGGATTTAAGGAAGTTCTTCTCAGCATCCTGCATGTAGACTTCAGAGACAAACTCATTTGGGGTCCCTAAGAGCCTGTCTGGGGATGGCACCTGAGAATCAGTGCCACCCTTCTACACTCACCTCAGACTGTTGGGCTGAAAGCTCCTTTACTCACTGGGAGAGAGAAATGTTGGCAAACATGGACAAATACATAAAATAGTGACAGATTCAATTAGAAACAGTAAAGCACATGGCAGTCTGGAGGAAGTTTACAAATCATTAAACTTGTTTACCCTGTAAGCCTAAGCAACCCACTCAGAGTAATTAATTTGAAAGAGAATATTAGCAACGATACATTAGTAATGCTGAGGTTGCCAAGCAGCTTAAAAATACCTCCAAAGAGAAAAGAAAATATTCTTGAAGTGAACAAATACATATATTCTATGAATTTAGTACACTGACAAGCAGAACCAGTCACATGATTTGTGGGGCAATGCAAAAATGAAGTGTGCCATTTGACCAACATCAACCTATTTCCCTACCTCCCATTTCTCCACCTCTATCCCCTCCCCTGTCCCCACCCCTGAAAACCACCATTCTACTCTCTTCAACTCTTTTGTTTTTAGGTTCCACATATGAGTAAGACGTTACAGTATTTTTCAGGTTTATCAATGTTGTTCCAAGTAGCCGAATTTTCTTCTATTAAAGGCTGAACAATATTCCATTGTTAGTATCCCATTATTTCTTTATACATTGATTCACTGATGAACCCCTAGGTTGTTTCTGTATCTTACCTATTGTGAATGATGCTGCAATGAACGTGTAGTGCAGCTGTTTCTTTGACATACTGATTTTACTTACTTTTGAATGTATACTCAGAAGTGAGATTATCTAATCATATGGTGGTTATCATCTTAATTTTTTGAGGAACTGCACTACTGTTTTTCATAGTTGGTCCTGCCTCATAAATCTTGAGTGTTCTCATCATACACAAAAATTGATAACTATGTGAAGAGATTAATATGTTAATTATCTTGACTGTAGTTCACTGTTCATTTATATCAAAACATCATGCTATATACCTTATATACATATAATTTCAATAAACTTTTCAAAAATGAAGATATACGCCTCTTCTTCAAAGAGCAGAAAAGTAAGCCCTGTAGTAGACACTCAAATATGGTCACTTTTTATTTTAAAATATTTTATTAGTAGTACAATTTAATAGGAGTAATTTTTATATAGGAGTAATAACACAATTATCACTTCTGAAATACTATGTCGAGTAATAATTTTTTGTTTGTTTGTTTTGGTTTTTTTTTTTTTGAGTTGGAGTCTCACTCTGTCGCCCAGACTGGAGTGCAGTGGCCGCTCCCAGCCACTGCAGCCTTGACTTGCTGGGCTTTGGCAATGCTTCCACCTCAGACTTTTGAGTAGCCGCTACCACGCCTGGCTAATTTTTTGATGTACTGGGGAGATGAGGTCTCGCCAAGTTGCCCAGGCGGGTCTCAAACCGGCGGGCTCAGCAATTCACTCATCTCGGCCTCCCAAAGTGCAGGATTACAGGCTTAGCCACCCAGCCCGGCTCTAGAGTAATAATTTTATATGATAAATAGTACTTCACTAATGCGTTATCTTGATTGAGCATACAATTTTCATGACTCACTCTTCTGAAAATTCTTATGCTAAGTTATCAAGATGTTTACTTTTAGAAATTTCATTTTCTACTGATATAATTGAAAGCGACATCACTTATTCTGGGCAAATGTAAAACCACAAATAATTTTTGATACTTTCAAATTTTGAGTAGACTCTTTTTGCAAATGTGACTGTAATTGAAGAGTATTGAGTAGGTTATGAAAACATTAGGATAAGTAACTGATACATTATTTTGAAATATAAATTTTAGCACATCTAAATATGATTCTTGTAGAATAATTTTTCTGAAAAAATTTAACTCTTTTTACACAACAATTTTGTTTGAGTCTGAATTCAATTTTAAGTGTAAACTTACACTGTCATTATTCTACTATTTTTCTAGCATTTTCTGTAACGTATGGAGGCAGTACAAGAACCAAAAGTGGACTCGTGGTTGTTCACAATTCAAAATGCCTTTTTATGAGGTCGATCACTGTATCTTAGATAACAGGGTAATTAATTTTAAAATTATCTTCCTCATTAGTAATAGAATCACCCGAAGCTTCATACGAATATAGTGTTCTTTTACCATCAAATGCAAACAATCTTTCAATATAATTCTCTTTCAAAGTCTGTAGGTATTTGCTTTGCCGTATTGCAGCAATTCTAAAACAAGAGCTCTAACTCATTATAGAGTTCCAACAATTCCCTAATATGCCTTATCAAAATGTCCATGTGTATGCCTTTATTTTGAAAAAACAAAATACCAAATGAAAACCTTATTTTTACAAAATAATTTGCAATACTTTTGCAAAAATGTCCTGCCTGAGGCCCAGAACTTTCTGTCCAGCACTGAGGAAACATCTGTGGGAATGCTGCAGGGATCTGGGGATAGACAGGTGATCTGGCCACGCACTGCAAGTCCCAGCCATGTCACCACCGCCAGCCGTGTCACTACTGGGGCCCATATTCTTTCCCCCTCTGTCACCACTATCGCAATGCTACTGCTTCTGCTCCACCCCACAGGCACATGCCTTTCTGCTCTTGTCTCTTTGCTCAACCAACATCTCTCTTTCCCCTCTCTTCTCTTTCCAGGAAATGTGGGTTTGGAGGCACCTTCTCTGTGCACCATCTGTTCAAGTGCCTCTAGAGTGAAAGTTGAGTTCTCGTTATCTCGGAGCAGAAGTGGGGAGTCTGGGGACTCTGACCACAGAGTCTTCCTGACTTTGCTGCCACCATCCTCCAGGGAAGGAAAAACCAGTCACTTGTCTTATTTCCCTCCATTCCCCACCAGAGCTCTGGCACTCAGTGGTCAACCCCATTACGGCTATTGGAACTTTCTCGTTCTCACAGTTTCTCTTTCCCAGGGAGGTCAGGAGTCCCACCTGTTCAAAGACTGACAGGTGTGTGAGCCTGATGGGAGTCATTCCCACCTTTCCAGCCCACACCCACATGTTCCTGACACACACAGTTTCCACCACTTCTTAACCAAGTGATGCTCTCGATGCTTCGCACCTGCTGTTCCAACTGTTCAGAGGACCCACGCCACTACTCCTTACAGCACCCTAATAACTCTTGAAGATCCCAAAGGAACTCTATCTCCTTTATTAAAACTTTCTCCAGCTCTCTGGTTTCTTTTGCCTCTCATGGGATTTGTAAAGGTGTAGGTGCGATCACAGGACACATTTACTGTGATCATATGCTCACATACCTCCCACTTTCAAATTATTTGTGAACTTCCTCATAATTTTGGCAGGAAAGGTTTCATATTCTACCCAAAACGTTCTCCGTCTATAACTTACCTTAGCATAGTTTTTTTTTTTTCTTTTCTACCCCTTCTTGCTATAATACCTACAAATCTGACTACTTTGTCTTGTTTCCATAATTTTGTCACAGCTCTTATTTGTCTCTTTCATTAACATCACCACAATAAGCTAGCATAACATTCTTAGATTTTTATGAAGACTTCAAATTTATTCTCTGTAAAGAAATTTGTTTCAGAAGAAATCCGAGAACATATACATCTACAGCCAAGTCATAAATTAGGTAATAAAAGATATTTAAGTTTTGAAAGAGGAGAACAAAGGACAAAAGAGATGAGAGTTCATATCTGTGTGTGTGTGTGTGTGTGTGTGTGTGCGCGCGCGCGCACGCACGTGCGTGTGTGTTCATGTATAACCCAACCAGATTGGTTTACTAGAGTAATTTTGGTGAAGCAGAAGCCAAGAAATACCAAAACAGATTAATCAGTGACCTATTAATTTTGTTAATCATTGTTTTCTAGGTTTACATTGTTTCTTATTTCTCTTCGTTTTACAAAAGGGAGAGGAAAAGAAGTTAAAACATCAGATTACCTAATCAGGTTACCTATTTTGTGACAGGGGAAAGCCTGGTTACAAAAGAAAAACAAAACTCGAAAAAGAAAAAAAAATTAGTTAACCCTTTCCAGACTTTCAATCATTAAATGTGGTCCTTCCTACGATAAGTAATAGATCTTGTATCATTTTATTTTCACATGTATGCAGGCATACAACAAGCCTGCAATTTGAGGGGAGCTTGGTTAAAGATAAGCTCTAATTCTATCACTTAAAATGAAGAGAACTTGATGGTGCTGATAACTGTCTTAAAAATGTGACTGAGCTTGTTGGAAGTTTAGAAACCTGGGGAAATTTTGAGCCTGTTACAAGGTTATTTTAATTGATTAACTGTTAGGGTCCAGATAGGGTGAGGGTGAAATTGACGGAAAGGGAGAGGTGCAGGGAGGTGCAGCACTACAGGAGCTGGCAAGCCGGAGGTGCACGTTGGCAACCCAGAGATCCAAGTAAATTGCAAAGAACTGCAACACACAGAGGTGAGAGAAGAAAAGATTTATTTAAGAAAATTTCGCCCTCCACAGACAGGGAGCGGGCCTATACTCTAGGTGAGTGTGGCATCATAGTCCCCCCAAAGCCCTGGCTTAAATCCTTTTCCTCGGAGATGTTGTAATCAGGTAGACGTGACTGCTGTGAATTACTTATCGACCACCTGTGGATGTCTTGGGAGCACCTGTGACACAGAGACCAACTAATGTCCACCCACATTATCATAGCCCCTAGGGAAGGGCATGACAAGGATTCTAATTCTCCTGCATGTTCCCAAACGACATTCCTTAGAGCTAATGGAGGCTGCACTTCCCTTTACCTTCTAGGCATTCCCAGTGGGTAAGTATCAGGGGATCCTTGGCTTTCCTGTAGAGAGTGGCCAATTTACTAGAAGATCAAATCTCCACCTGCTCTCCCTCTGAGAGGTCATCACTTTTGTAATTACTAGTTTCATGACTTTTACAATCTTTGCCCAATACATGATGTCTTAGGCCTTGTAAATTCCCTTTAGGCAAGCTTGATTGCCGAAATGAGATACCTCTGATACCTGGCACCAGGAAGTCTGTTTCTGAAAAGACAAAGTTGGCAAAATTAACTTTACCTAACTTGTGCATTTCTCTAAAAACATAGCTTCTACTTTCTCATCATTGTGTCAGGGTTTAAGAATAAGATGAAAATGGCTTCCCACTCTTGGTCTGTCCTTTCACTAACAATGTCTGTTAATTGTACAATAGTGCACACTGCTCTCTAACCCTTGGCCTTCAGAAACGCTCATACTCTCTTTGCCCTGCCTGCTACTTCCCAATGTGGAATTCAGTGAGCAGTTACATAGCATAGAAATGCACTTTTTCCCGATCAGACAAGTACCTGAGACATGAATCAGGAAAGAGGTGATATTGTTGACTTCAGGCAAAAACCAATAGCAAGGAGGTGGCATAAAAAGATGAGGAGCCGGGATTGGTGGCTCAGCCTGTAATCCCGTGCCTTTGGGAGGCTGAGGTGAGTGGATTGCCTAAGCCCACGGGTTCGAGACCCGCCTGGGCAGCAAGACCTCATCTCTACAATAAATCAAAAAAAAAAATCAGCCGGGCGTGGTAGCGCATGCCTGTAGTTTCGGCTACTCGGAAGGGTGAGGCAGAAGGATCGCTGGAGCCAGGCAGGCGAGGCTGCGGTGGCCGGGAGCAGCCACTGCACTCCAGTCTGGGTGACCGAGTGAGACTCTAACTCAAAAAAAAAAAGATGAGGAAAGAGAAAAATCTGCAACAGAGAAATGAAAATTCCTATTATAGATACAATGTAAAATATAACATAGATTTTTCTATGTCTATTTTCAAAAGTCAAGACAAACTGAGTTGTAGACAACAGGAGGTATGCTTGAGGAGCAGACACAGAAGAGGTGAGTTGGGAAGGATGCTAACAGGCATCGGCAAGAGAATCACAGTGGGAGGATAAGTGTCTGTATCCTGGCTTTGCTGTTTTTGCTACAATATGTTTCCCATTAGTCAGAAAACTCATGAGGAATAGGACATGACAAGTGTGCGAAAGTCTGACTTACCATTTGCAATAGATCATGTTTTAAAAAAAAAACAATGATACTTCTCATCACATGTGTAATTTTGCCATGATTTCTTATTTCTTCCAACCCCCATCAAAAAGTGGAATCTATTTCCTTTCCACAAGAATTTGGACTAGTCCTTGTAGAATGTGGCCAAAGTGATGTTCTGGGATTTCCAAGCTCAGGTGTTACAGCAACTGCAGCAACTCACCGGGAACAGGAATGAATGCACTCAGAACAGGTACAGGAAACTGAGAGGAGAATCGAAGATGTTTATTCCAAAAATTTCAGGTGGAATAGCCTCCCAAAACCTGAGCCCCCGGCCCTCAGTCTCAAGCTACTTTTATATAACTTTTTGGTTACAATGTACATGGATTTGCCATTGGTGGTTTTACAATTTTAAATTTAGCACCTGGAACGGTTACTTCTACAACAAGTCTTGAAGCAGACATTTTTATAGATATTTCCATATGAGGTGTAATAAAGCGTGTTTATAGAAATAGAGATTGCAGTTAAGGAAAATGGCATGTAACTGCTTACTTAAAGCGTATTTACAGAAGCAGAGATGGCAAGCAGTTGCTTACTTAAGATAAGACCCTTGAGTTCAGCTTTCCTGCTTAATTCCTGTTTTTCCTATCTTACAGGCATTAAGAACGACTGGCAATGTCCACTCTTGTGCTCTGAGGTTAACTTTTTAGTTTTCCAGGTACGAATTTTAGTTTCCCTGAGGCTTTCATGGAGGACAACCAAAGTCTTAGTGAAAGCCAAATAGCCAGAGCCAAAAGCCAGAACAAATATGCTAGTCTGTGAATGAGATCATCTTGGAAGTCAAGACACCCAGGTGACACTATGTGGAGCAGAGACTAGCCTTGCCCCTAAGCCATCTTCTCCTTTCAGAATTGTGCACAAATAACTGCTGTTTACAACTTAGCCACTAAATCCTAAGGTGATTGAGCACAGGGCAATAGACAGCAAAGACATTATCTCACATACCTCGAGGCATACTGGCCATAGTGCCTGTACAAATGAAGACTCATAAATAATAAGTGCACATTACATTGACTCCTGCCTCCACTTGGTTATGGAAATGAGCCTTCAATAGGTGACCCCTAAATCAGCATAGATCCAAGCTGTGAAGCAAAAACGATTCCAGTTATTCCAATTACAGGGAATTTAGCATAGGAATCTGTTAAGCAGGGATGGAAAGGTAAGAAGGCAAGCACATTAATGTGGCAATTTAACTGCCTGGGAGGCTACTATCTTAACAATGGGAAGGGGTAGTGTAACCAAAACAAGGGATGTCTCCCTGGGGTCTTATACTGGGGACTGCCTTGTAAACGTTGAATATTGGAGCTTGGGAATTTTTAAGAGCCAGGGTAGCAGAGATGTGGTTGCTGCTGGAAATCCTCACTGAGGCAGAGGAAAGAGAGAGAGAGAGAGAGCGAGAGAGAAAGGAGAAGGAGAAGTAATCTGGCATCTTTCTTTCTGTCCTTTGGTTTCCTGCCAGTGCCTCTTGTTGGTTTTACTAAAAGGGAAGTCAGGTAACTAGGGAATCTGGGAAACAGTTGACTGGACTCAGTCCCTTGTGATAGAGCAGAGCAAGAAAAGAGTGAGGAAGGAATCTGAAAGCAAAAAGCCAAGCAACTAGCACAGCACCTCAAACATTACTGTGCATGCCTAGGAAGCATAATACAGTACACTGGTACTGGTGAGCATGACTGCCTCCCCTGTCACTTAAAAAAAAAGAAAAGAAAAATCTGTTGCAAAAGTACCCCTCCCTTCCCTGCGTGTTACAGTTTATTAAAGGAATACACTCTTATATTTAGTTTCACAACATTTTGAGGGGGGAAAAAAAACTCTGCTAATGGGTTGAATTGTCTCCCCCTAACATTTATATGTCAAAGTCTGAGAGGATAGTAATAGAGTATACCATAGACTTAGGTTAAGAGCATGCTATAGCCCAATAAATATGTAATCGGTTTGTGGACAATAGCACAGCCATTTTTAGTTTTCTGTCTTAAAACATAACCTGTAACTGTTTAAAGTTTCAGTTATGGGAAAAAACTGTAAAGCTCGGGTTACAAGCTTCAACCCCTTCCCTTATCTCACTTTCCCCTTAGCAACATCCAATCAGGTGACAGGGGGTAATCACCTAAGTTTCCAGATGTCTCTGCAACTTCCCTAGCTGGTGGACCAAGGTCAGCCCAAGTCAGGCTAGCCAATCCTCCACGATTAAGCTGACCACCAGAGGTTACTACCCAATTAAATGGTAACACAACTGGAAAGCCCCCCAAACTCCTCCTCCCTTTGTGTAAAAGCATAAAAGGCAACTGCTTAAGGAAGTCAGGGCCTCTGAATGTACTCCGCTGTGTCGGTTGTCGACAGAGGCCCAGGCTCGAGCTTGTAAATAAAGACCCTCTTGAACTTTCATCGGAATTGGCTCTTGGTCGTCTCTCAGATTGAACTTTCGGGCACTACAAGTCAACCCCTAGTATCTCCGGGTCTTTATCGAGATAATCAAATTCAGGGCTGTCCCTAATCCAATACGACTGGAGATTTTATAAGAAAGGGAAATTTGGACACAGTGGTGCACAGAAGGAAGATCAGGTGAATGCACAGTTATACAAAGCAAAGAGCGAAGCCTCAGGAAGAACCAACCCTTCTTGTTGCTAGGCTTCTAGTTTCTAGAACTGTGCAGAAATAAATTTTCATTGTTTAAACTATCCAGTCTGTGATACTTCGTTGTGGCAGTCCTAGTCTGACTAATATAGGCTCTTTGCTCTTTTTTTTTTTTTGAGTTGGAGTCTCACTCTGTCATCCAGACCGGAGTACAGTGGCCGCTCCCAGCCACCGCAGCCTTGACCTGCTGGGCTCTGGTGATCCTTCCTCCTCAGCCTTCCAAGTAGTTGGAACTACAGGCGTGCGCTACCACACCCAGCTGATTTTTGATTTATTGTAGAGATGAGGTATCGCCAAGTTGCCCGGGCGGGTCTTGAACCCACGGGCTCAGGCAATCCACTCACCTCAGCCTCCCAAAGGCGTGGGATTACAGGCTGAGCCACCGAGCCTGGCTTTTTTAAAAAGCTTAGCTTGTATTTCAGTACAGCTCACTTCTTTCCATAGGATTGAATCATGACTGCCATCATGGTTGCGTCCACAGACATATCAGAGTAGCAAATGTCATGTAATAAGTAGATTCCCCCTTCCTTGCGATATTCAAATCTTTACTTCTCAATGCCCATGCAAATTCTCTTCTGACAAAGTACCTGGAATGTCTGCAATTCAGGTGAAGTCTGCTAATTCCTCCATATTATGTTGGAGCAGAAGAATGTGACCCCAGAGATGGAAGTCCAGTGACTGCAGTTACAGATTTCTTAGGGAGGAAATTGGTGAAAGGACAATTTCCAGGGTCAGTTTTTTTATTCTCTGGTCTTCTCTGTGCCTCATTTCTTGTTACCCCATGTCCTCCTAGGCAGTCCTCTTTAGAACTTTTTTCCTCAACTCAACTCCAAGGAGTATAAAAAACAAAAAACAAAAACAACACAACAACAAAAGACACTGCCTTTTCTATTCAATTTGATTCCAAGGGCATGAACACTATGTGCTAGCAGGGAAGATAAGAGATGAGTAAATATAAAAGATAGTATAATGTCATTACGTAAGTAATTTCATAACACTGGGTGAGGAAGTAATGTCTTTGTTTAATTCAAGGTTTACAAATCTTAGAGAAGACCCTAAAATGAATAAGAAACTTGCTGGGAGAAAACCCTATAAACCTGTTTCCTCAACTGCAGTCATTAAAATATGCCTCTTGGTGGTGGGTTATTGATGTACATATGCTAGATCTCACAGGCAGCAATCACAATGCACATAAATGTATGTCAGTCAATAAGAAGAGACTTTCAGACAATTAAGCTTGCAGGTCTGAAGTCTGTTGGGATGTCTAAATTTTTAAGGGCACATAATTTCATTGTTGGCTCAGAGCAGTAAAGAGAAATAGCAAAAGCTATGAATCTAAAAAGTAAAAATGTAAATGACAAACAATAGATCCAATGACCTTTTACAGATGGAGTGAGCTGATTTTTTTTTTAATGTGTGCATCAGCCTATTTTCTGTTCTAGTGGGAAAATGCCATCTGTATAAAGGATTGAATTGGGTAGCACTAATTTTTTCAAGACTTTTTAATGAAATATTTCAAGTATACAATAAATTGAAAGAGGTTCGCAATGAATTCCAAAGTATCCACCACCAAAATTTTACCATTATCATTTTATTATACTTGATTTATCACATATCTATACAGTCATTCATCATTTAATTTATTTTCAGAAGCACTCTACAGTACATTGCTGACATCAGTACACAACCTTGTAAATGCTTATGAATATCATTAACTAGATTTCAATATTTGTTCACAGGCTTCCCTTAAAATGTCTATATAATGAAATACATAAGCTGCAAGTGTACATTTGCTGAACTTTTTCAAACGTATGTATCATAATCCAAACCCGTATCAAAATATAGACTGTTACTTCCACCATGGAAAATGACTGTATGGCCTTTCCTGTACTCAGCCCTGCTGCACTCAAATTGAAAGCAATATTTTATATTTATATGCTAATATTTTTTCAATAGATATCAGTTTGATCTGTTGAAAATTTTATGTAAATGGATGGAATAAGTGTTTTCACATTTTATGTAAATGTGTGGAATATATGTTTTCACCTGTGCAAAGCTTTTTTTGCTTAGCATGCTTTTGTAATGGAACCACTTTCTTGCATTCATCAAAATGTGTTGTTTCTTCATTGTCGCATTCTACTATGGGAATAGTCCAACGTTTGCTTATCCATTCACTATTGGTAAATACCTGGGATGTTGTCCAGTTTTAACTATTAGGAATTCAATTACTATGGATATTCTTGGGAGTTAGTTTTTGTGAATATGTTTTCATTTCCCTTGAGTAAATGATTAAGAGTTGCATTGCTGGGTCATGGGAAAGGTAGATAATTGACTTTATAAGAAACTGCTGTAATTTGTTACTTTATGTATGAGTGGATGCATGTATGTATATACGTATGTATGTGTAAGGTGTAACTCCAATTATTCCAGCTTTGACCATTGAGAACTCTTTTACTTGGCACCTGTGCCCTTTGACATACATGTGAAGTTAGCTGTAGGTTTTTTGTACATTCTCTTTATCAAGATGAGAAATTTTTCTTTTATGTCTAGGTTGTTAAGGTTTTCTTTATCATGGTAGATGTGCCCATTTTCTTAAATGTTTTTTCTCCATTAATTGACACGGTCATGTAGATTTTCTTCTTTGTAGTACTAATATGAAAAATTATATTGCTTGTCCTTTTGTTGACTACCAGACTATTTGTCCACTTAATGGTATACATCAAGGCAGTATTCCAGGGACACATAGTCCAGTATTATATATATAATATATAAATAATTGCATAATATATCACATATATTAAACATATATATATATTTGGATATAATACAAAAATACTGAACTAAATCTTCACAAACTAAATATTTTATTGAGGATTTTTGTATTTATGTTTTTGAGGAATATCAGTCTATATATATGGGGGTGTGTGTGTCTGTGTGTGTGTGTGTGTGTGTGTGTGTGTGTGTGTGTGTGTGTGTCTGTGTGTGTGAATTTTTTTTTAAGTAATATTTTTGCCTGGATTTGTGTCAGATAAATACAGGGGTCAAAAATAATTTTGGAAGTGTTACTTCTATTTTCAGACAGAGACGATATAGTGTTGTTATTTCTTTAAAGTTTGTAGACTCCACAAGTGAAACCATTTAACCTGAAACTTTATTTTACTAGCAAGTTTTTAAGTAATAATTCAATTTTCATTATAGTAGTAGCACTATCCAAGTTATCTCTTCTATCTTAGGTAAGTTTTGAAAGTTTGTGTTGTTCAATGAAATTGTCCATTTTATGTAGGTCATCAAACTTATATGCATAGAGCTGTTGGTGGTATTCTCATATTTTCTATTTAATATGTATGATACCAGTGGTGATAACCTCCCTTCATTCCAGATTTTTGTAACTTGGATGTTCTTTTTTTTAATCAGTTTTTTTAATCAAGGGGTTTATTATTGATTTTTTTTCAAAAGATCAGTTTTGGTTTATTCATTTTTTTGCTATTTTTCTACTCAATTTTCATTGATTTCTGCTCATATATTTTATTTTCTTTCTTCTTGATTTAGGTTATTTTGCTCTTGCCCTCTTTATATTAAGTTAGATTATTGATTTCTAACATTTTTTAGTTTCTAAGTGCTATGACTTTCCCTTTCAATGCAACTTATCTGCATTCCACATATTATAGTATATTGCACTTTTATTTCACTCATTCCAATATATTTTTAATATTTCCTTTGTGACTTCCTCTTTAACTTATGGATTATTAATGTATGTTGTTTAATTTCTAAGGATTTGATGAAACACTTGAAAAAATAGAAAACTATATGAAAAATTAGAATCTCTTTTTTGTTGTCCTTTCCTTTCCTTTCTTTTCTTTTCTTTTCTTTCTTTTCTTTTTCTTGAACCAAAGTCTCACTCTGTCACCCAGGCTGGAGTGCAATGGCACAGTTGCAGTTCACTGCAGCCTTGACCCCCTGAGTTCAGGTGATCCTTCTACCTCAGCCTCCTGAGGAGCTGGAATAATAGGCATGTACCACCACACTCAGCTAATTTTTTTTCTATTGATTTAGAGATTAATTAAACTTTATGATTACAGAGTATTTCTAATAGTTAAACATATATAATTTTGTTTTACGACCCAATAAAGTCTATCTTAGTGACTATCCCTTGAGCACTTGAAAAGAATATATATCCTGCTGTTCTTTAGATGTTATTTGTTGGTAGTGTTGTCCAGTTCTTCTGTCCAGTTCTGTCTGGTGGTTACATCAATTACAGAGCAAGGTTTACTGATGTGCCCAACTATAATTATGAATTAATCGTCCTTTCCTTTCAATTGTATTAGTTTCCTTATTTTTGACAAATTGCAATCATATATCATCATGGGGTTGATAGTGATGTTATGATAATATATATAGTGGGAATTACTGAATTGAGATAATTAACATAACCATCAGTTTAAATACTTTTTTAAAAATGTATTCCTTCTGTCTGACTGTAACTTTGTATCCTTTGACCAATATCTTCTCATTCTTCCCACTCCCAGTCTTTGGTAACTACTATTCTACTGTGATTCCTTAAGTTCATACAGTAGAAGTCATAGAAGCAGACTGTGTTTTCTTCCTGTATTTTGGGTCTCCGTTATTTGGTGCTATGCATGTAAAATTGTCATATCTTCTTGATAGGCAACACTTTTATTATTATTATTTAATGTCCTTTTTTCATGAAATATTTTTTCTTTGAAATATTTAGTTTCTCTGATATTAATATAATTACTTCAGTTTTTGTTTGATTAGTGTTTGCATGATATTTTTTCCATTTTTTATTTACATATATCTTTATATGGAAGTGAGTTTCTTATACATCGCATATGTTTAGTTCATTATTTGTTAAATGTATTCTGACAATCTCTATTTAGATCATTTGCATTTAAGGTAATTATTAATTTCTAGCATTTAGGTTTGCTTTCTTATTATTTGTTTGCATCATAGACTTCTAATTAGATTTAGTTGGTATATCCAGAAGTTGTAACACCAGAATTAAAGTATTCAAAATAATGAAGGATGCTGGGAACTCATGCCTATAATCCCAGCACTTTGGGAGGCTGTAGTGAGAGGATTGCCTAAGTCCATGGGTTCGAGAGTAGCCTGGGCAACATGATGAGAACTCATCTCTACAAAAAATTAGCCAGGCATGGCAGCGTGTACCTGTAGTTCCAGCTACTTGGAAGGCTGAGGCACAAGGATCACCTGAACCCAGTGGGTCAAGGCTGCAGTGGCTGTGAGCATGCCACTGCACTCTAGCCTGGATGAGAGTGAGACTCCAACTCAAAAAATAAAAAAGGTGAGGGCTCATCCAGGAATTGAAAAGAAGCATAAGCTCTTTAATAAAATAACAGATTCTTTTACAATTTTCATAAATTAATTTCATAATAATAGCTTCAAAATACATTGGGCCCAATAAAGCCATAGCAGTGGATCTTTAGTATTTAAATATTTTATAATATTCCCACTTGAAATTTATCCTCTGTATAGATAAAAATGAAAGAGCAAAGGACAGTTGGTAATATAGGGTAGGGACATAGCAATGTAAGAAATATGCAAATATTACTGAGCTGAAATGTATTGATCTCATCTCCTTAAGTATTTCACAGGTATCTTAGACTGAAAGTGTGGAAAATATACCCCAAAGCAATAGCAGATTCTATAAGTAACTTTTTCTTTACCTCAGTTAGTGGCACTCACTTACTCAAGGTAGAATTTTGCATCATCCCAGAATCCTCTCTATTTTTCTCATCCCAACAAACTCTTTTTGTACATGTTTAATAAATATTATACTACAATGATTTCAGTTATTAAAAAAACATTTTTCCATCTCTTACACTAAATAGTAAGGTTATTGAGGGCATGCTTTAAGTCTTGTTCATCTTTAAATTCCTACTGCTTAGGTCACTTTGTGACACTTGTTGAACCCAGTAAGTATATGTCAAACTTGAGTTAGCTTGATATTCATTTGAAATACAAATACAAAATAAGTCATATATATCCATTCAACAGATAATAGGCATTTTAGATGTCTCTAAATTGAGAGATAGATTTGTCCTCCAAAATAATTATTCCCTTCAGCTTCTTCATGTTTTCAGGTCAGAAGTCTTTCTCAGTTTCTGTCAGCTGCTCCTGCCTATCAGGACAAGCATGAAGAAGAATCAGAGAGAGATTACCAGCAAGACAGAGGTTGTGGCCTTGTACAACCTAACCTCAGATGACATTCCATTTCCTTTGCATTGCTCTGCATTCTAGGCCCAGTCCACACTCAAGAAGGGGAGTAGATTGTGCAATGAGTGACCATCAGCAGGTGGGGAGCCACGGTCAAAAGTAAACCATGTCAAAGGTGTCTACCACATCATCTATAGACTATGGGTCCAAAATGCAGCAAGTCAGAAGTAGGAGTTGTACTGTTATTGCATATTCCATTAATCATCAAAGAAATGCAAATTAAAACCACACTGAGATACCTCTAACTCCAGTCGGGTTGGCCATCATTAATAACTCAAAAAACAACAGCTGCTGGAGAGGATGCAGTGAAAATGGAATGTTTCTACATTGTTGGTGGGAGTGTAAACTAGTACAGCCTCTATGGAAAACAGTGTGGTGAGTTCTAAAAGATCTAAAAATCAATCTTCCATATGACCCAGCATTCCCCTGCTGGGAATATACTTGGAGGAACTCAAATCTTTCTATAAAGAAGACACCTGCACATTCGTTTTTATCGCAGCCTTATTCACATTAGCAAAAACATGGCAATAACTGTGCTGTTCATTGAGAGTGGACTGGATAAAAAAAAAAATTGGTACATATACATGGTGGAATATTACACAGCCAAAAAGAAGGACAAACATATGAACTTCACAGCAACTTGGATAGATATAGAGTCCATCATACTCAGTGATCTATCACTGAAGCAAAGAACTGAGTACCACATGTTCTCACTCATAAGCAGACCCTGCACATTAATCATAATATTATAAGAAAGCGATTGGCAGTAGTCAGACACTGCCAGGGGATGGGGGACACATAGCATCAATAAGGGTACCTGATCTCAAGCCAGGCGAAGTAGAGACCAAAGGGAGATCCAAACTACCTATACGATGACCACTTATCTTCTAACCCTGAACTGTATCTCACATTTTTAAGATAAAAAAAGGAAGCAAAACTACCACCAACTACATTTTAAGACATAATTGACTGTAAGACCACCATTATTTTTAAAGTTAAGTGTGAAGAAATATATATTGTAGATTTAGTGAAATATGATAGTCGGGTTTTTCACAATAATCTCTACAGCTCCTAAGGAAGCAAATTTCTTTTCTATTGTTAGTGACACTTTAATCACTTAAATCAGGATGTTAATAGGAAATTCCCATGATGTGCTGATAAGTTCAAAGGGCTACTTTTTAAGACACCACCCCATGCAACTGGACATCAAGATCAATATTAAGGTTTAAAAATTAACTATGCAAGGGACTTAAACTAGCTTAACAACTTCCTGATTGATCACAGAATTGCCAAACAAAGCAACAGAAGTCTCTAATTTTCTGTGGAACCAAACTTATTTCCATCTAATGGGATATCAATCACTGTGCTGAAGGAAATGGAAAATGTGTGTGTGTGTGTGTGTGTGTGTGTGTGTGTGTGTGTGTGTGTGTGTGTGTACAAACATGCATATGATTATGTCATCTTGAACAAATGAAGCATAACACTATTATAATAAATTCAGAATGGGAAATAAAAGTGATATTTAGATAATATTATAGGAAAAGTAGGACTGAGAACATACTCTATAAAAGTCATTCACCAGGGACTTAAATGTTACCATGTGAAATTTTTTAATACAAAGGTGAGAAACTATTTCAATAAATTGTTCTACTTTCATATAATGGAAGGTTATGCAGTCATTTAAAATATTGTTCTAAAATAATTTTTGATAATGTAGAAAGAAGTGTTTATCATGCGATAGTGAGTGAAAGCAAAATGTAAATAGTGCATAGCATTCAGATTTAAAATATAAAATATTTATATGCATAAAGAGAGTAGTGAAAATATCTGTAAAATATTAATACTGATTATATCTACTTTAGGGTTATGGTTAATTTTTTTTCACTCCATTTTGAGTATAGAAAAAAACATTTAACATGTATTTTGGTTTGTAACTTTAAAAAATGAATCAGATTATAAATAAGCACATTAGCAATGTTCGATAAATGATGAAATCATAGCTGGGAAGATTAATATGTAAAAAGTAAATCAGTGTTTATGGCTCATTTGCCTTTTTAATTTTAAAAGGGAAAGGAATTCTTATTTGATATAATGAAGTGAAATAGAAATTATAAATTTTATTTAAATGTATCCCTCAAATACAGATATTTCCTTGTTAATTGTGGAATTATATTAGGCATAAATCATTTGTTTTCTGTGTAGTTCAGATTTTGCTTTATTTTTATAGTTTGAAGTATGCTCTTTATCATATCTAGAAATTTAATTTAGTTTAGAATTCATGGGCAGATGATAAAAATAGCCAATTTATAGAGGAGCAAACTCATGTTCAATTAATATTTGAGAAGAACTCCAACTTTTATAGTCATGCAAATTCAATTGAGAAACAATTTGTCACCCATCATTTTGGTAACATTTTAAAGCTCTAATGACAGCGAGCATTGAGAAGATGTACAGAAATGGGGGTAGTAGAGTCAGCTGGTACTACCATGGAGGCAAACAAGTAACAATGTCTCATAAAGTCTCCTTGTACATTTTCTCTGACTTAACCATTCTCTCAACTACACAAATTATTTATATGTGAACAAAAATGCATGCACAAATATATTCACTGAAGTATTATTTACACAATCTCAAAAGAGAAACAATTTAAATGTCTATCAATATATTATTAAATTAAGACATATTTATATGGTGTAATGCCATACTGTAGTTAAAATAAATTAACCAGTTCTAAAGGTAAAAAAAGAAAAAGAGAGAGATCTCAAAATGCGACTAAGTTAAAATTGATTGCAGATTTTAAATTAAAGATAGCTGAATGAACAAAGAAAACAGAGAGGATAAAATTGTCATTAAAACACTTAAACATTTTTGATCAGACATAAAGGACATGAATTTTGGGATTTAAAAATGCCACTGGTGGCCAGCACAATAGGTAAACACAGGACAATACCAAGGAACAAGTTCATTAACTGTCAGAACACTAAGTATAACAAGGAGAAGATTTAACAAGCTTCCAAGGAGGCTTTATATAAAGGTTTGAGAGAAAGTAGAAGATACAGAAAAATAAATCCAGATTCTGTAGAAAAATGACTTTCACCTTAGAATGCTACACTAATTAAAACTATAAATGCAGGGGTAGAAAATAGACATGTCCAATATGTAAATTCTCAAAAATGGTCTATCCTTTGCACTCTTTCTCAGGAAACTACAAGAAAACATGATCAACAAAATCCAAGAAGTAATCCAAGAAAAAATAAATGAAGGACAAGGAAATGCAGAAAATGGAGCATCTGCCATTAAAAAGATATAAAAGGATTCCTCGGGGTGACAGTGAAAGTGGGGTCCCAAGATGGCGGGCAGTAGCCTGAAGAGGAAGCAGGTCAGGCCCCTCAGAACAGGCCAGAGGCTGGGAGGAATCCATACAGAGAGATGAAAGCAAGGGTGCATCAGGACACAGCACAGAGACAAGATGAATACACTGCAAGAAGGGGCTGGGACTGAAAGAGTGACAAAGGGCCATCAAATCTCATGTAAGGGAGGATAAGTAATTATAATAAACTAGACACACGCATATGGAAAGCATGTGTACAGCAATAGGACTGTAAATACTAAATATTGATCTAAACAAAATTATGACAAAAGTATATAAGAAAGATTAGTGAGTGGAGTATGTGAGGCAAAGAAGATATCAGAGGAAAATATATGGACAAGAAAGCCTGCACCAACAACCACTGGGGAGAGGAGAACCTATTCAGTCAATGTGCTGGGAAAACTGGCTGGTCACATGCAAAAGGTTAAAACAAGACCCCTACCTATCACCACACACAAAACTCAACTCTAAATGGATCAAAGAGCTAAACGTAAAACCTCAAACTATAAGAACCTTAGAAAATGCAGGAGACACCCTTATGGAAATTGGAACTGGCAACCAATTCCTGATCAAAACCCCGAGTGCCCATGTCATAAGAGATAAGATAGACAAGTGGGACCTCATCAAACTGACAAGACTCTGCACAGCCAAAGAAACCAGTGAGAGAGCAGGGAGACAGTCCACAGACTGGGAAAAAAGATTTGCCAACTGTATATCTGACAAAGGCCTAACATCTAAGATCGATAAGGAACTCAAACGTGCTGAAAAGAAAAAAACTAACAGTCCCATTACAAAATGGGCTAAAGATATGAATAGACACTTCTCAAAAGAAGACATACGAGCAGCCAACAGATACATGAAAAAATGCTCAGCCTCACTAGTCATCAAAGAAATGCAAACTAAAACCACACTGAGATACCACCTAACTCCAGTCAGGATGACCATCATCAATAACTCAAAAAACAACAGATGCTGGAGAGGACACAGAGAAAAGGGAACACTTCTACACTGTTGGAGGGAATGTAAACTAGTACAACCTCTGTGGAAAACAGTCTGGTGATTTCTAAAAGATCTAAAAATCTACCTCCCGTACGATCCCACCATCCCCCAGAGGGACTCAAATCACTCTATGAAAAAGATACCTGCACATGCATGTTTATTGCAGCATTATTCACAATAGCAAGAACATGGAACCAACAGTGTTGCCTATTGAAAGAGGACTGGATTTTAAAAAATATGGTACATACACACAATGGAATATTACACAACCAAAAAGATAGACAAAATTATGAAATACACAGCAACTTGTATGGATTTAGAGGCTATAATACTGAGTGATCTATCACAGAAACAAAGAACTGAGATCTCACTCATAAGTGGAGCTTAAACAACTATCATAATAGTATAAAAAAGGAATTGGCAGTAGTGGAAAACTACCAGGGGAGGAGGCACGCCTCATCAACAAGGGTGCCTGAATAATGAACATTTGTATACCTAACCCTGAACTGTACCCCACATATTTAAAATTAAAAATTAAAAAAAAGAAAGCTAGATTTCTACCTTCCATAGCAGGGAGTCAACAGCTTTTAGCTAAAACTGGAAAATTAAGGAGCAATACTATAAACATAATTCTTAGTGGTGAGAACAATAATCAGCTAAAAAAGTTGAATGTATTTGTCTTTAGGGAGAAGGAATGGAGTATGTATTGCTTTGGGGAGCTTCCAGATTTTGTAACAAGCTTTTAAAGAATTACTGAACTCACGCACACACACACACACACACACACACACACACACACACACACACACACACACACAGACTGTTGGCACGCCAGGATGTAAAGGCTTAAGAGCAGAAATAAAAGGGACACACTAACTCCATAGGCGTCATGGACTCTGAGCAGGAAGGGGAACATTGGGATTATTGGGAAGGGGCTTTTTGTATGTTTTTCTCAGCTGAGCTGGTTTTTAAATAATTTTCTAACCCATGCACTTGATCAGAAAGTGGATAAATGACAGCAGATTGAAGTAGTCTCTGGACATCCTAGGCAGCCTGTGCCTGGCCATTAGGACACCACGATTGGCAAGGGTCTAGTGCTGTCACAGAAGATCTCTTTCCCACCAAACATGGCATTTTACACACACATCTTCCCACTGAAGATACATCCTCTATAGTGTGCTTTGCATCCTGTCTAGGAGAAATTAGTTAGTCCTTGGACACATTTAGAGCATACCTCTTCAGCCGTAACAGCCTGAGCTAGACCCTTAGATGCCATCCTCATGGCTACCAGGGTACAGCCATGATCCTTGTGGATGTTTATTGTCTACTGTTGCCACTCTGATTTACAGGCAGAACTTCCCAAGTAGCCCTTTTCTTGAACTGGGGGCTTCACTCAAACTCTATATGAACCACGTATTTTAAAAAATGTCCACAATGTTCATGAATGCCTGTCAACAAGACCCCTGTTACTCTTATAATCAGAAATGTAGTATATGTAGCCAAAATAGAAAAACAACATCGGTATTAAGTATCCCCTTCAGTGCTTGGTTGTCACAGTCATCCAGGACCATCCCTTCCCAGACCCTTGTCCAAACATCACCCAGTCACCCATATCTGCATTGCACGTCTTTTACAGAGTTAAGCTTTTTGAAATTATTAATATTAATAGTCCTATACAACTCATATGTTTAAAGCCCAAAACCCAAATCAACACCATTCCTTCATATTCCTTTCTTCAAAATTGTTTATTTTGGGCTGGGCTCGGTGGCTCACCCTGCAATCCCAGCACTTTGGGAGGCTGAGGAGAGTGGACTGCCCAAGCCCATGGGTTCAAGACCAACCTAGGCAACTTGAGAGACCTCGTCTCAACAATCAATCAAACATTAGCTGGGTGTGGTATCACGTGTCTGTAGTTCTAGTTACTTGGAAGGCTGAGGCAGAAGGATCGCTGGAGCCCAACAGGCTGATGCTGGGATGGCCGTGAGTGTGCCACTGCACTCCAGCCTGGGAGACAGAGTAAGACTCCAACGCAAAAAAACAAAAACAAAAGCAAAACGAAACAAAACAAAAACTGTTTATTTTGGATGTTGGTACAAGTAATAAGGGCAAGACCATACATTTACAAAATGATGCTCTTCCCAGAAACCATAATTATTGTGAGTCATGAATCCCATAAGGACTCCATGCATGTGTGGCATCATTATTCTTAACACCTGAACCCCATTTTAGAAATGGGGGTCTGATCTGGCTTACACAGGGGTGACTACAAGACAATCTTCTTTCCTGAATGGGATTGATTTTAAAGAAAAAAAATACTTTCAGGAGAAAACATTTGTTTGGAAGAAAGGAACACAGAAAAAAAATACTCATATGTGCTTAGATTGGCAGAGCTCTATGAATAGAAATAGACATACTTCCCAGACCTGTATTCTTCTGTTCTGTAGCAAGGCAGGTGGCTGTGCATGTGAATGGAGTTCCCCACCTCCAAGGAATAATTCAGGTGTGTGGTCTGAAGTAGAGGTAAGGCCTGTCTCCACCAGACCAGGTGAAGGAAGCACTTAGACTGCATGTCCACCCGTTAGAAGCCATACCCAAAAGAAAAGGGTCTCAGGAGCCTGCAGTCCATGTCAGTATGACCTTCAGGTACATAAGGAAGTACAGGCACTTTGTAGCATTTTAGATGACGGATCTCTACTAAACTAAGAACAGCTGGATTTCCTCATTGAGCACTAAAGAGTGATCAGATGGCAAATGTCCTGGGAGACTGCCAGTCTGAACTTGTGGAAGTAGAATGAACGCCTTTTTCCTAACCTCCTGGTCCAACTACAATTACTTAGCCTTGCTTCCTTTCATTTTCTTAAAGCAAGAAAAGTTTACTTTGAGAACACATTCGTTGCCTTGGTATTTGTATAAACATTTTGAATTTCCAGTTCAGGTTAAAGAAAACAAGAACAGAATTTGCAACAAGTAACTTATCTCAACTTATGAAATTTCTAAATATGAAGTCGATTTATATATAAGTACACAGGAAAATAAATTTTCTTAATCCAAAGATTTTTATCTCTATACACTCATACACATCATAATTTTAAAAGCAACAAATAGAAAAATTCTGAAAAGTAGACCAGTGTAACTATATTGCACATTCAGAAAATAAATTAACAGACCTAAATTTTAAAAAAACAAAACAAGTTACCCTGTTTCTGTTCTGGATGGGGCTTTGTCTGCGTATAGGTGTCAGGTTTCCTAAACTGTAAGAATGACAGATCACCCACCACAGGTGAAGATCTGTGAAAGAACGGGATTATAGTCCTCACCTCAACTCCATCTCAGCCCCAAGTAGTAATCAGGGGAGATCAGAACTCGAAGTCTGTCATGGTTATATATTTTGTCTTAAATTCAAATAATACTTTACTATTTTACCTATCCAAAATTTCTCTCAACAAATTTATCTTTTTTAAAAAAATTTTTTATGTTAAAGATGTGGGGTACAATTCAGGATTAGGTATACACATGTTTGTTATGCAGGTACCCTTGTTAATGAGGTGTGCTTCCCTCCTCCCCTGGCAGATTCCCACTACTGCCAATAAATTCATCTTTTGGATGCATATGAACCAAAATAAAAGTATTTAAAATATAATTAGAATGAAACGAGGCACTTAATGCAGTTTTTGACAATTAACAAAAAAGTGTATTTAAAAAGTGATAGAATTAAACAGATATTTAACCAAAAAAAGCACACACATACTAAGATCAATATTAATGAGTTTGTATGATTTACCAAGCCAGAGAAGTTTAATTAAGCTAAAGATAAAAGTGATAGGACGCTTCATATTTTTTATAATCTATTTTTACTGCAGCTTATTAAGGAAACATATGGACAATCGAAATGTAGAATATGGATTTTTATAATTTTACAATAAGGTTGCAAATCACAATGATGTATTTAATAAAATTTCCTATTAAATTTTCAGTTTTTCAAAGAGTTCCTTTTTTGTAATGCATCTATTGTCAGTAAAATTAATTAAACTCGGCACAAAGTCAAAATAACTTTTTTTCATAATTGATGTTAAAATACCATGATGCCAAAGTAGGTTTCACAGAGACTCGATACCCTTTGAGTATCCAACATAGGTACATCCCTGATCTGGATGGATCTTGGGCCCGCACACATTGGAGTGTTTCTGATGTCCAGTCAAACTGAGTTTCTGAATTTCCCTCTGCATATATATATGTATTAAAAGGCCTGTTTGAGGTTAGTATGTTAGCAGCTGTAGACTGCAAAAAGTTTTTTTTTTTTTGAGTTGAAGTCTCACTCCGTCACCCCGACTGGAATACAGTGGCATGTTCCTGGCCACCGCAGCCTCAACCTGCTGGGCTCCGGCGATCCTTCCTCTTCAGCCTTCCAAGTAGCCGGAACTACAGGCACACGCTACCACACCCAGCTAAATTTTTTTTTGATTTATTGTAGAGACGAGGTCTCACCAAGTTGCCCCGGTGGGTCTCAAATCCGCAGGTTCAGGCAATCCACTCGCCTCCACCTCCCAAAGTGTTGGGATTACAGACTGAGCCACCAAGCCTGGCCTGCAAAATGATTTTGTTCTTTTCACAAATTTAGTGGATTTTAAGATTTAAGAAAAAAATCAGAGTGAAAGCCCCTTGTATAAAAAAGTCAACATAGCACAGAACATCACAAAATCGTACAGAATAAATTTTTCTACGCTGTTGCTACTGCACAACCTAACTCTTAGACCAGCCCTGTGAAGAACATGTTCAGTTCTAATACAGATAGCCAATGCAAACAATACAAGCATCTTGAATCATGTTGCATGCCAAAAAGACTCTTCAGTTATGTTACATGCCAAAAAGACTGTCCATTAGGATGATTTTTAACAGTGGAGGAAGACGGATGATTCTTTGACAGACATGGCAACTCCGACAAAATCAAATGTCATGGCTCATAGTAGTATTGTGTATATATCTGATGTTTTTAGCTTGTCCTTCCAAAATTTCTGTCTCATATCATTGACAGTTTTTATTACATTAATTAGCAATGATTCGTCTAAACACACTAGAGGTATAAGTCATTTTGCACCCATCTCGTAGGGATGTTCATATATTCAAAGTAGCTCCATTTGAGCATCCAGCTGCTTTCTGTTTCATGTTTACGTTCATTTCCTAGCTTTGTGGGATTGGATGCATTATCTGAACGAAGAACATTAATTGTCCCTTAATGTGTTTTGGGGATTCTCACATATTTAGACAAATAAAGGATAGTCAAGCTTCAAAGTACAATTTCAGTAGATTTAGCAGTGGAAAGAGACCTTATAAAAACCAAGAAAAATGTTTAAAAACGCAGATTAAAAACCTGACAGTGTTAGCAGACCAGAGTCATGCTTCAGATGAAGTTGTAGTAGGAAGTTAAGGCCAAACACGAAGCTTCTACTTCAGAGTGATGGATGGGGCGTCTAGGATTCTGTTGTAGACTCTGACAACTGCAAAAACAACGTGAATAAAATTACAGTTAATGTTTTCTTCTGTCATCAAGGTAAAGGCTAAAATATGATTTGTGTCATTGACTTTCAGTAGCTATCTTTCAACCTATAAAGTTCATCATACTCATTTATGAAGAAAATGTAAAATAACGACACCTCTACATTTTTGTGTTTAAATATTTTATCACCTGGGCTGAAATCCTTAAATTTGCGAACTAGAAATGTATTTCATCTGAAATGTGACAATTGGATAATGATGTTAATAAAGACATAGATTTTCCAAATTGTATTTAAACTGTTTCCCCTTCTTGTGCCTTCAAAAATATTTTGAGAATTTAGAGTTATGGAAGAATATTTTTCTTGAGGCAATTTTTTTTCCTTTTCAATAAAAATTGAGCTTTTATACTGAATATATTGGCTTCTTAGAGAAAAATGTGAATCTATCATGAGTTGCTTTTGTCAGAGAGTATGTATCAATAATTGACATCAAATATTTGGAATAGAGAAGCCAATCCATAGAGGGGAAAAAAGTGAGGATTGCGGGGAAGCATCTAAGCTCAAAGGGGCTTCACAGAAACTTTAGGCTCTGCTTGCATTTCTAGGAAATGATGCTAAAGTCCCTCATGAGTCTGTCTTCGTGATATAGAGAACCTCTAATGTCTGTCCATATTGTCACAGCCCCTAGAGAAGGGCATGCCCAGGGCTCAAGTGTTCTTGTACATTCCTGAACAATATTCCTGAGAGCTAATATTAAAGGTGTGTTTCCCTTACCTCCTATGCACGCCCAGTGAGTAGCTTCAGGGGATCGTTGATTTCCCTGTAGTCTATGTCCTATCAACTGAAAGACACAAATCTCCTTTTACTCTCTTTTTCTGAGTGGTTATAAGTTTGAATAATATAGTATCAATGTAATCGTAAGCCTTGTGAATTATATAACTTTTGTATCGATGTAATCGTAAGCTTTGTGATTTGTATAACCTTTGTGTAACACATGATGTCTTAGGCCCTTTAGGTATGGCAAGCTTGATTGCCACTTCTGCCGGGCCCTACTGATAAAAGCTGTGAGATATCTCTGATACTGGCTAAAGGAAGTCTGGACAGAAAAATGTCACCATAGATACATGTGGCTGAAACTCAAGTTCTATACAATGCTCTGCTGGTCACATAGCTAATGTATAGGTACTAACAACTCTGAATTATAAAAGTGAACTGTAAAAGCCTAGAGGGGGAGCAGAACCATTTTGAAAGACCTCAAGTCTGGCTCTGCTCCCTGAATTCGAACTCAGAAATAAATGTCTTTCTACCAGTTTCCTACCGCTTTGAGTTTTTGGTACACAAAAAGCCAGACTTCACCACTTCCTGCCAACTAGGCAGGGCAGGGAATGTGGTAGAAGCTCCATAACATTTGATAAACATATGAATAAATAAATGAATACACAAATAAATGAAGACACACTAATGATGAATCTTAGATATCCAATGAACTTCTTTCAGATAGTTCTCAGAAAAAGACTCCTCTCTTAAAACAAAAATCACGTAGGTCAATGCATCTTCCAACACAACTTTAATCAATCATGTCTTGAAAATGTGATTTGGGGACTAACTTATGGCATCTAGTTCTTATATTCGACTCTGAATAATGTTTGATTTTTAAATGCTAAGTCTCTGATTCATGCTTTCATCAAGTTTGAAAATCAGTACATGGATTCTTTTTATCTCTGTTGCCACCCAGATAATAGCAGTTATTACTGTCATGTTCCAAACCCCTTTGAAACTCCTTCTGTTTTGTGGTAAAAGAACGCAGGTCCCAGGGGTGGTCTCAGGGTCTCTGAGTTGTGCAAATATAAACCCTATTTTTTGTTTCCTGCACAGGGAAAACCCTGGTTGTGATATACAGCTCTCATGCAGCTCTGACACAGTGGCAGTAAAACTGCATCTTGGTTTTAGGATGAGAGTCTGGGTGCCAGTAAGAATGACCATGATTAATAAAACAACCAACAACAGATGCTGGCGAGGATGAGGAGAAAACGGAACGCTTCTACACTGCTAGTGGAATGCAAACTAGTGCAATCTCTTTGGAAGACAGTGTGGTGATTTCTGAAAAACTAGAAATTCACCTTCTATATGACCCAGCAACTCCCCTATTGGGAATATAACCAGAGGAACTCAAATCATTCTACAATACCTGCACACCTATGTTTGTTGCAGCTCTATTCACAAAAGCAAAAACATGGAACCAACTATGCTGCCCATCGAAGCCAGATTGGATTAAAAAAATGCAGTACAGATACACAATGGAATATAATGCAAACATTATGAAGGACAAATATACGGGCTTCACAACAACTTGGATGGATTTAGAGTCGATCATACTTAGTGATCTATCACAGAAACAAAGAACAGAGTACCATATGTTCTCACTCATAAGCAAAACTTGAACAATTATAATACTATAAGAAAGGGATTGGCAGTAGTGGGAAACTGTCAGGGGAGGGGGACTGGGATTGGCAGTTGAGGGAAACTGCTAGGGGAGGGAGGGGCACACCTCATCAACAAGCGTACATATATAATCAACATTTGTATACCTAAGTCTGAATTGTACCCCACATCTTTATAATTAAAAAAATGTAAAAAAAAAAAAAAGAATCTGGGTGCTGAGTGTCCTGGCTGTCCTGGCAGTCTGGGGTGACCCTAAAGCTCAGTGTATTGATGAAAGTCAAAGTAATTGCTCATACTTAGGCCTCAGAGGCCAGACAGTGAGTTCTGCCATGGATTATATCTCTCCATATTCACATATAACGACACCAAAACTCCCTTTCTCTGTGTTTAATCAAAAAAGATCTTTCTGATTGAACAGCCTCCAGAAAGACTGAAGATATGTTCAGAAGTATGACAATGTTTACAGGGTTCCTCCAAGTGGCTTACCTCATCTAGATTCAAAGCTGCCAGTAATTAGGCCAGATGAGACCTGGTGACGTCACAGATTTGAATGCAAACAAGCCTGGACCCACAGCACTGCTCTCCAGAAGAATGTAGGACAGAGAGTAGCAAGAAGAGAGAGACATCTGGTCTCCCTTCTTCATCCTGCAGGCCCAACTCTTGTGCCCCAGGGTGCTTTTTCCCCCAAAGGTCCCTTGTTTCCTGGTGGCCCTCTTATCTGATAGCAAGTAGGCATTTTAATATCTGCTAGTGTGAGGCTCTTTTATCCCCTCCTACACTCCCTCCATCCACTAATGCAGGTGTTTATATACACATTGAAATTTTTGTACTGCTTGTATAAATTTAGTCAGTCTTGGTCATAATCTTTTAGTTTTTCCGTAGGAATTATGATAGCTATAGTAACATCTGGAAGAAGATGGAAGTCTAGGATCTTCTCATTTTTACTCTGGTTTCCATAAAGTGTAGATTGTTATTTTTCCAATTTATCTAAATCTTTGGAGATCTTTACCGAAAGGAGAGTGAAAATCATGCTGAAAAGTTTATATGCCTAGACTGAAATTTCTATGCTGAACTACCATGAGAATTAAGAAGCAAAGGACATCTCGAGTTATTATCTAGCTAACACCACTGTGCTTTTCAGGGTTACTTGTGAATTATTCTTGTGAGTCCATATCCAAGATGCAATCATGATAAACCTGAACTTTCACTGCCTAAAGCTCCTTCATGAGGACTCTAGAGAAAAGCAACACACTTCACAGGAGTCAAAAAAGGAAAACTATTGCATTTCCTAGGTCTAGAATTAGATAATAGTGGTGGTTAATACAACTTTGTAAATATAATAAAATCCACTGAATCGTGTATTTTACATGGTAGATGGAATCCATCTCAATTTTGAAAGGATATTAAGTTAAATTGCTCTCACCTAGTACAAAAATTATTTTGGCAAATTCTAAATACAGTGAAATATATTAGAACATTACTGGGGAATTGGGGGAAATAGAAGGAAACTCCCAGAAATACCAAACTTTTAACAATCAGGAAATTAAGAGGAAAAAAACATTTAAAGAACTAAGAAAGATATGAATATATACAATGTCATTATGTCAAACAATAGTCCAAGAGCAATTTCCCAACCACAAACCTATAACCAGAGGTATACAATCCTCTTTGAATTCATGTCACTTCACTCTGTGTCATATTAAAATTATCTCCTCCCTGACACAATCCTCAGTGTAGGGGATGATCTCGTGAGAAAAGTCCTAGAAAATTATCTTGATTCTGGAAAATGGGACAATATTTAGTGCTACAACTCTCTCTTATTTTTCATACCCATTTTTTTTAATGTCTTGAAAAGTCTCCCAGGACTTTGTGTCATCATTGTGCAAATACCAACATTCTGGTGATGAGGAAGGTGTCAACCTGACTCTCTCCTTTATATTTCCAAATAAATTTTAAAAGCAGAAAGTCTGTGGAGTTGTGAATTATAAGTGCCTCAAGTCCAGTTGTATGCTAATTTTCATCTTACACAATCTTCACAAAGGTTTAAAATTGAAAAATAGCATGATTTAGAGCAGCGGTTCTCAAACTTGAGCGACATCAGAAACACCAGGGGTTGAGGAGGGGAGTGTGGGGGTGCTTGTTAGCACAAATTATCGAATTCTTCCCTGAGTTTTTGATTCAGTAGACCTGGGGATAAGCAAAGATTCACATTGTGAAATCCCCAGTGATGCTAATGCTGTTCACCTAGGAACACACCCTGGAAACACTGACCTGGAGAATAGTGGACATTAAATTATTTGTTATTCTTTGCAAAGGGCATGGGAAAAGGGAATATTCTACTCATTAAATGGGGTACAGTATCATGTTTTCTTCAGAATTTTTTTCATTAGTTTCAGAACTTATTTACAGACTTATACAATGTAAGATTAACAAACCCTAAAGATAAGGTCGCCATTTGCTTGCCAATATAGTTTCTCCTTATTCTAGATCCTAGCTGGGAAGATTGACTGTAACGATCTTCTCCTCACTTCTGTTTTGGAATCTTCTCATCTTTTTTCACAACACTGCCACGTCACCATTTGCAGGTTGCATGATTCTTACTCCATTACTATTAAAATAAATTAAATCAATGTCTTATCTTTATTTTTGCAACTATCTTATGAGTTATTGCTATTTCCTTAAGAAAATAATTCAGCCTACCTAAAATTTTTCTCTAAAATATTCATCATCACTACAATATTTAATTTTCTTTTTAAGTAGTTAACTTACTGATTATTCTCTCTATGGAGTTGTTTGCCTTTTTTTTCCCTATTTTTTCAATTTAATTTGCTCTTTGTTGCTTTATGCAGTTCACTAGGCATTTTCAACAGACAGAAAGGATCATTTATCTGGGTCTCAGGCATAATGTGGAACTTGTTCAAAGTCAGCTACAGAAATGAATGCTTGTCCATTTATCTCACCATTCTAAGGAGGCTGCTCTCTGTCCACAAGGAGATAAAGCACATTATAAATGTACAGTAGTTCCCCATGAATGGCTGAAACAGTGCATAGTATCGAACCTATGAAAACTCTGCTTTTTTTCCCTATGCATACATAACTACGATAAAGTTTAATTTATATATTAGCCCCAGTTAGAGACTAACACCAATAACTAATAATGAAACAAAAATTATAACACTATCCTATAATAAAAGATGTATAAATTTGGTCTCTCTCAACATATTTTATTGTCCTGGGCCACAGGTTACAGAAGCTGCAGGAAGTGCAACCTTGGGGCCTACTGAAGACAATATCTACCTCTGCATAAACCACAGATTACTGCCTGAAAATATGCAGTCATTTCTGTCTATATCAGTGCGGTAATCATTGGATTGTCATTCTCAAAATAAATAAATAAATAAAACAAGCCGGGCTGGGTGGCTCAGCCTGTAATCCCGCGCTTTGGGAGGTTGAGGTGAATGGATTGCCTGAGCCCATGGGTTCGAGACCCGCCTGGGCAGGCAAGACCTCATCTCTACAATAAATCAAAAAATCAGCTGCGTGTGGTAGGGCGTGCCTGTAATTCCGGCTACTCAGAAGAATGAGGTGGAAGGATCGCCGAGCCCAGTGGGTCGAGGCTGCGGTGGCCGGGAGCGGCCACTGCACTCCATCTGGACGACAGAGTGAGACTCCAACTCAATTAATTAATTAAAAAATCAGCCAGGCATGGTAGCGCATGCCTGTAATTCCGGCTATTGGAAGGCTGAGGCAGAAGGATCGCCGGAGCCCAGCAGGTCGAGGCTGCGGTGGCTGGGAGCGGCCACTGCACTCCAGTCTGGGCGACAGAGTGAGACTCCAATTCAAAAAATTAAAGATTTAAAATTTAAAATTTTAAAATTTTAAAATAAACAAATATTTGAGAAACTAATGGTAGCGGAGCTTTGTGAACTTGAAGACGGGATGGCAGCCTCAACAAGAAAATCTGAGATCATATCACACAGGTTAACTGGGTTACAGGTGTGTCATCTCTCTTTTTCTGTGTTTTTTTTTCACCCACACTTCCCTCTCCTTTCTCTTGCTTTTGCTTCTGCTCTTTCTTTCTGTGTGTGTGTGTGTGTATAATTTTCTTTTTTTCTCTCTTTTAATTTTCATTTTAAAATTGTGGGGTACAATTCAAAGTTAAGTATACAAATATTCATTGTGCGGATACTCTTATTGATGATGTGTGCTTCTGCTCTTTCAACTTTCTTGTTCTTACTTTCCTTTTCTACTCTGTTACCAGATCGTATTCTCCTAAAGTCCTTAGAGCCCATTTATGTATGTGAATCCTAGAATTTTACAACTGCCATCACATACAATTCCCTACAGTATCATGGGTAGTGCTCCTTATATTTACTGAAAAATCTGCCATGACTATATAATTTTTAAAAATTGCAGTTGTTCCCATGGGTGTAGAGTTTTTCATCACGCACTAGAATTACCTGGGAACCTGGTTACAACTGCTGGTACTGAGCCCCACAAACTGAGAATTTGATTCTAAAGACCTTGGGTAAGTAAGCAGCATATCTAGCAAGAACTCAATAAATTTCTGATGCTAGGTTGGATTAAATCTCTCTCTCTCTTTCTCTCTCTCTCTCTTTCTCTGGCTTTTTCTCAGTTTGAACTGGATTTCAAGTCAAACAAAACAAAGTAACTATACTTTTTAATGAGATTAAAAATTGTATTGTCTATAAGATAATTTTCATATGCAACAAATTTTCATGGATTGTGGCAATAAAAAAAAGAGGCGAACATTCCACTCCCTCTCAGTAGACAGTGGTCCAGAAAGAATGATGGCCTAAGACAGCAGAAGAATAGGATGATGTTGATTAAGAATTCTGTGAAATTCATTAAAACTATACTATAAATTAATATCTATGAATGATTAAAGAGCGAGTACCTTTCAAAGGTCATAGTATACAAGAAAAATACAAATGAACCAATAGCATTTCTTTATACAGAGTGTGTATAACCAATTAGAAATAAAAATGAAAAAAATCATTCCACATTATAGTAAAAATAAAACTAGGAAATGTTTTTGTAACTACAAAATATTTTGTAGCCAGGAAGACATGACACATACAAAAAAAAAAGCCCATCATATTTCACAGAGGTCATATTAAATGCCCCAAGTGGAAAACATAGTCCTGTGAATGTTCAATTTTTCATAAATTTCAGCAACACCTAAATAAATATTTTAGTTGGAGAAATGTATTCTAAATTAAATCTACACTAATCCATGAGTTAAAATGATGTGTAGCATTTCTTCTTTTTCTTTTTAATTTTAAAGATGTGGGGTATAAGTCAGAATTGAGTACATAAGTGGTTTGTGTATTGGCAAAGTTGGGGCCTCCCATTGGACCTCACTTCTCCTGAATTAGGATCAGACACCTTTGTTGATGTTATGTGTCCCACCATTGCCAATCTCTTTCTTGTAGTATCATGCTAGATGTTCAGGGTCCACTTATGAGTGAGAACGTGTGGTACTCAGTTCTTTGTTCCTGTGATAGATCACTGAGTATGATAGACTCTAAATTCATCCAAGTTGCTGTAAAATTCATAAGTTTGTCCTTCTTTATGACTGCATAATATTCTATCATGTATATGTACCACATTTTTTAAAATCCAGTCCACTTTCAATGGGCAGCACAGATAAGTGTGGCATTTCAAAGTCAGTAGGTAAATTATTACTCATTCAAAGTTGGTTCTGAAATAATCAACTACTCCTTTGAAAATGATTGAAAATACAAACCAAAAAATTAATCTCTTGTGAAATTAAGATTTAAGTTTTCAGAAGTAAACATTCAAGAGAAAAATATAGAAAAGTATTTCATGACCTTGGATTGGTCAGTCTTTTTCAAAATAAAATACAATATTCAGAGGGAAAAAAGGGGGGAAATGACAGATCTAATACATGGCATTCAAAAATCTTACACATACAAACAATAAACAATTAAGATACAGTCTTAAGGTACAGAATGAAAAAATATTTATAATTTGTTACACATAATAAAAAATACTTATCTAGGCCAACATTTATATTTATAAGATAAAAATATATAATTAATATCAAAAATCAGTTAGACAAAAACTAGCAGCTCATTTTTTGAAGTGATCAAAGGGTATAAGCCTCAAGAGTAATCATGGAAAAGTAACCTAACAAGCTCTGTATTATTGACTACTGTATGGAAAAATTAAAAAAGTTTCATACTATTCAGTCAGTGATAAGAAGCAATGGTAAAAAATGCTCACCTTCAAACATACCTGGTAAAAGTGCAAATTTTTACCAGGAATAAGAAATACCATTTTTAGAAATTGGGCCTATAGAAATCAGAAAATCAGGATACACCAATAAGATTGTTAATGCTGGCCAGGCTCAGTGGCTCAGCCTGTAATCCCAGCACTTTGGGAGGCTGAGGCGAGTGGATTGCCCGAGGCCACAGGTTGGAGACCAGCCTGGGCAACTTGATGGGACCTCGTTTCTTCAATAAATCAAAAATTAGCTGGGCGTGGTAGCATGTGCCTATAGTTCCAGTTACTTGGAAGGCTGGTGTGGACGGATCACCAGAGCCCAGAAGGTTGAGGCTGCAGTGGCCGAGAGCATGCCATTGTACTCCAATAGGGGCAACAGAGTGAGACTCTAACTCAAAAAACAAAAGATTGTTAATGCTATCACTATGTAATTGTAGAAGAAGGAAAAAAAACTAAGACAACAGAAGTATTTATTAATATAGAAATGATTAAAAGCATATGTTTTTCAAGATCTCAAAGAGTTTGTTATATACTCTCTACAACTGGAAGATGTGGTAGATTTTTGCCTGGTCCCCTCAGCCCTGGAAGAAACCAAAGGACAAATATATAGGCTTGCTGGCCCCTTTGATGATTAGGATCAGCTCGATAACCTAGTGTGCATCAGATATTTGAGAGTTTTCTCTGGACCAAGTATGGGTAATGCACAAAACAGAGCTGGTGGAGGGTCATCTTAGATACTGTCTGACAGGGTTTACTGGAGAGGTGAGGACATAGAAGCTGGAGGTGAATCTGGATTCCCAGGACTGTGGAAGGAGGAAGTAACTGGAGACAATAGTGTCTTAGACACAGCACAATGAACCCATGAAAACACAAGTGGGTCAGCTTCCAACATTCGCCACACTCAGAAAGGGAAATGTGAGTTCATGTAGGTACCTATTAAATGAGAGCTTTTTTGTGCATTTTTTCTCCTCCACTCCTATGGCAAGAAAAAAGAAAATGAAGAAGCTTAAAAAGTGAAAGAAATAATGAACAAATAAACAGTTTTAAAAATCCCCAACATATTAGTAATTAAAATAAATGTAGATAAAAAAGAGACTTACCAGTGAAAAATACAAATTATTAGATTATATTTTTAAAATTCAGCTATATGTAGCTGGATACATGGAAAACTTAAAAGTGAAACTTAATAGTGAAAACTGTATTACCTAAGAAAACATGATAAAACAGTTTCCAGAAAGGAATATCCTCATATGCTCTATTTTTTCAACTATGTTTATCTTATTTTCAAGGCAAAGATTTTTTATAATATATGCTTTCCATTGTGTTAAAAACTTGTGATCAAAGTTTTCAATTTGTCAAAAATAATAAGAACTTACTGCTAAAAAAATATGATCCCTTTTTGTTTTTTGATGAAACAGCTAAATTAAAATCTTTAGGCTATACTGTTTAATTCCTTCACCTTTAGCTTCGTCGTGTAGCATCAGCAATAAACTTAACATATTCTAAAGTGATTTGAATACTTAAAATATAAAATTGCTCCACCTTTTTATACAAAGTGACATATTAAGTAACGTTACTTTCTTCCTACAACAAATATCATCCTCTAAATAAAGCTGTTTCGTTCATTTCATTAACGAATTCAAAGTAGAATTATCTGGGCAAAGAAAGAGCTCTAAGATGCTAAAGGAATATCGAAGGGAGAAACCCCGAGAAACTTAGAATAAACTTAATTCACATTTTGCCTCAGTATAACCATTTTTGCTTAGACTGACACGCTTTGAATCTAGTACAGGTTAGACATAGATAGATACATTTCTTTCTTTTCTTTTTTTTTTTTTGAGTTGGAGTCTCACTCTGTCACCCAGACTGGAGTGCAGTGGCCGCTCCCGGCCACCACAGCCTCGACCTGCTGGACTCCAGAGATCCTTCCACCTCCGCCTTCTGAGTAGCCGGAATTACAGGTGTGCACCACCACGCCTGGCTAATTTTTTTATTTATTGTAGAGGTGAGTTCTCGCTGTCCAGGCGGGTCTCGAACCCGCTGGCTCAAGCAATCCACTCACCTCAGCCTCCCAAAGGCGCAGGATTACAGGCTGAGCCACTGAGCCCGGCTGATAGATACATTTCTAATAGGCAGGTTTTAGGAAGTGTTCAGATATTTCACTGCAGACCAAGCTGGCAGCCTACCCCACCCCCTCTGCAAATCTCCGTCAGATGCAAGACAAAGACAGACCAGCCTTTCAATTCATAGTTTAGCATAAACATCTCTGATAAACTTTCAGGTTCCTTGTTGAAGGCAGAAGGCAAAGATCACCGCTTAGCTGGCCAAAGTCATAGAAATGATAATAGACCACTTTTTGCCTTGGAGTTTGTGGAATGCAAATATCTGACAGGTCTCTTGTAGGAAAACTACCCCCCACTTGTCTCTGTCATCTATCCCACTCCAGAAGGGTATGAGATGCTGATGTCTGGCTAAGTCAAGATCTAAGACTCATGTGGCTACAATTAACATCAAAAACCTGCAGCCCTGGTCATTCTTTTTGGTCCAGACTCCTCCTCCCGGTCCCAACCCCCCCTTATCCCAAAGGCTCTTAAATAAACCCAATTCTTGACCCTTTGAGGTCACACTTGCTTCTAAATGTCAGGCCCCTTTCCAATCTGCAAAAGGTGAATCATAAACTTTACTTCCTTCTACCTCTCACTTGATTGCAAATCTTGCATTATTCCCGCAGTATCAGCACCGACCCACCTTGTCTCAGTTTACCCTTTCAAAAATAAAATCCTGAGATCCTCCAACTCACTATGCCAAAGGAAAAATTTAAGTTGGGAACCAAGTCATGAAAAAAATCTGCCTTCCTTTGTTCCTAAACAGACAGCTGTAATTTCACATGCTTACTTTATCTCATGTAAAATGTAGCTCTATTGAGCTTGAGACAAATGAGTAATTGATTCCCCCCAATTTCCCACTTTTCACATGCAAAATGTGAATCAAAGCCTCACAAGATTGTAACCACTTTGCTCATTGCTTAGTCCCCCTCTTTTTTTTTTTTTCTTTCCTCATCCCCCTTCTGTGTGCTCTTTGCTCTTTCAATGTTGAAGTACTGAAAACCTTCTTTGGAAAAAAAGTACAATGCACAGATCCTACCGTGCCTCTTTACTCCTGTTTCTTTTTCCTGGGCACGTACTCAACCTTGGCAAAATAAGCCTTTAAATCAATTGCGATCTGTCTGTCACTTTTTGGTTTACACAGACATAGTGCCAGCATCCCCAGTAGACTTGTCCTTTGTCTTTAAACCATTCAAATTTGTTGAGGAAAACTGTAAGGTACCACAGAGTTTCTTCTCATTTTGTATGTTTTTAGTGAGAAATACCCATACATGTAACCATAAAATTAAAGATAGATTCACTAGACTGTATTAAAATTAAGAATTTTATTGATAGAATGTTAGGTTATAGATTGAGAGAAGATATTTTTCATACCTATAAGCAGAAAAGAAGTCATAACTACATCAGACAAAAAAACACCGAAAAGCACTATGAAAAGCACAGTCTCTCCAATGAAACTAAGCAAGAGACTTGAATGAATATTTAATACAAGATATGCAAATGGATGATATAAAATAATACCTAATCTCATTATGTCAGGCAAATGTAAACTGAAACCACAACGAGTTTGCACTATACATGCATCACATTGCTCAATTATTACAAGAGTGACAGCACCATTATTGACCATGATTTGAAACAACCAAAATTCTCATACATTGACCGATGATTAAAAGGTAAATTTATACAATCAGTTTGGAAAATGGTTTGGCATTCTTGGCTAAATGTTAATTTACACAAATTTTATTATCTAGACACTTCACTCCTAGTAAGCTAGACAGCATAGCTTAGATATAGATGAGTTTCTTGCAGAAAGTCTAATTTAGACATTCAGACATCTTATCAGTATGTAACCTTCACCTGACTGACCAGGCATATCAGACTTGACCACCTTGTGGGTTGGAATGTGGAAATAATAAAATAGTAAATCACAGAAATAACAGGGAGTTACCCAAAACACAGACATAATACTCCAAGAAAAGTCCAAATCTAGTTAGGCCATGACTTTCATTACTTAGAAGGTCTTTGTGACCTTAAATTGTTAAGAAACGCTAATCTGGCCAGCTAGCTCAGCCTGTAATCCCAGCAATTTGGGAGGCCGAGACAAGTGGATTACCTGAGTCCAGGGGTTTGAGACCCTCCCCTCCCCCAGGCAACTTGGCAAGACCTCATCTCTACAATAAATCAAAAAAATTAGCCAGGTATGGTAGCACTACTTGGACGGCTGAGACAGAAGGATTGCCGGAGCCCAGCAGGTCGAGGCTGCGGTGGCCAAAAGTGTGCCACTGCACTCCAGTCTGAGTGACAGAGTGAGACTCCAACTCAAAAAAGAAATGGTAATCAAAAGTCATAACCAGATACCTGCAACACATCACTCTTAGCTCACGAAATAGTTTGCTTAGTCATCATTGTAAAATTATCTAAAGTGTCTTGTCAAAGGCAAGCTTGTGTCCTTTTCATTAGCACCCACATTCTTTCCTGAGTGTCTTTTCTTTCTAATAAACTTTGTCTTAAAGTTGTACTTTGGACTTGCTCTAAAATTCCTTTCTGCAGCAAAGTCAAGAATCCATGGGGCAACTACACTCCATGGCATCCAGCATCACTAAGCTGGATTCCACTTCTGTGTATGTAGCCAACAGAAATGTATGAAAAATTGGGTGCCAAAAACTGCAAGAGAGGTGGGGGATGTTATTAGCACTCTGATGTTTTTTCAGGGTTGGGACATGGACTCAATGTAAGGGAAAAAAAACAGATTGAAAATCTGAACTGGCGGGGCTTGGTGGCTCAGCCTGTAATCCCAGCACTTTGGGAGGCCGAGGCAAGTGGATTGCCTGAGCCTGCGGGTTCAAGACCCGCTGGGCAACTTGGTGAGACCTCATCTCTACAATACATCAAAAATTAGCTGGGCGTGGTAGCTCCAGCTACTTGGAAGGCTGAGGCGGAAGGATTGCTGGAGCCCAGCAGGTCGAGGCTGCGGTGGCCAGGAGCATGCCACTGCACTCCAGTCTGGGCGACAGAGTGAGACTTCAACTCTAAAAAAAAAAAAGAAAGAAAGAAAATCTGCTGAAATTCTCAATCCTATTTAGTAATGACTTTTATTCTCTGGATTTCTTTTTTTTTGTTTGTTTGAGTTGAAGTCTCACTCTGTTGCCCATGCTGGGGTGCAGTGGCACGCTCACGGTCACTGCAGCCTCAACCTGCTGTACTCAGGTGATCCTTCAACCTTAGCCTTCCAAATGGGTGGAACTATGAGTGTGCCACCATGCCCAGCTAATTTTTCTTGATTTATTGTAGAGGCAAGGTCTCACCAAGTTGCCCAGGCTGGTCTCAAACCCCTAGACTCAGGAAATCCTCTCACCTCTGTCTCCCAATGTGCTGGGATTACAGTCATAAGCCACTATACCCAGCTGTAGCTATGGTTTCAACTGAGTTATCATATACAGTGTTTTATTGTCAGAGCTCTAGATATAATAGGCATGGGTTACAAAGAACAGTGTTAGTTGTGGTGAGCCTGCTGGCCTGCTTTGACAATTTACTATCAGAATCCCATCCAAATGCACCTTCTGGATGTCCTTTTAAACCATTCTTCAAGTTCAAAGTTGCTTTCAATGTCTTTTTGTGACCAGTCCTTGCTTGCTTGAGGAACAGTATCTAATTTGATAATATATAAGAGCAACTTCTAGTTTTACTGATAGAAAAAATGCATGTTCTCTTTTTTTTTTGAATTGGAGTCTCACTCTGTCACGCAGACTAGAGTGCAGTGGCACGCTCCCGGCCACCACAGCCTCTACCTGCTGGGCTCCTGCGATCCTTCCACCTCAGCCTGCCAAGTAGCTGGAACTACAGGCACGCACTACCACACCTAGCTA
>NW_007245658.1:447098-447889 GCF_000164805.1 Carlito syrichta | reverse complement strand
AAGGCTGAGGTGGAAGGATCGTCGGAGCCCAGCAGGTCGAGGCTGTGGTGGCCAGGAGCGGCCACTACACTCCACTCTGGGCGACCGAGTGAGACTCCAACTCAAAAAAAAAAAAAGCTAAAATGAGGACTCAGTGGCTCAGCCTGTAATTCCAGCATTTTGGGAGGCCAAGGAGAGTGAATTGCTTGAGCCCGCGGGTTCCAGACCCACCTGGGCAACTTGACGAGATCTCATCTCCACAATAAATAAAAAATGAGCCGGGCATGGTAGTGCACACCTATAGTTCCAGCTACTTGGAAGGCTGAGGTGGAAGGATCGCCAGAGCACAGCAGGTTGAACATGCCACTGCACTCTAGTCTGGGCAAGAGAGTGAGACTCCAACTCAAAAAAAAAAAAAAAAAAGCTAAAATGAAAATTCTTGAATACATTTTTTATTTTATTTTTTATTTTTTTTTTTTTGGGGTGGCGCCTGTAGTTCCCGCTACTTGGAAGGCTGAGGCGGAAGGATCACTGGAGCCCAGCAGGTCGAGGCTGCAGTGGTCGGTAGTCTGGGTCACTGCACTCCAGTCTGGGTGACAGAGTGAGACTCCAACTCAAAAAAAAAAAAAAAAAAAGCCTTGAGAATATGGAAGATAGTATTCATCCTTTCTCTTTTCTATTAGAAGTGACAGATTCTATTAAAGAGAGACTTTAAAGATAGAAAACTAGTCGGGCTCGGTGGCTCAGCCTGTAATCCCAGCACTTTGGAAGGCTGAGGTGAGTGGATTGCCTGAGCCCGCGGGTTCGAGACA